>NC_057776.1:4857683-4861606 GCF_014825855.1 Bombus pyrosoma
AAAGTCTGGAAAGAATTCCATCAGTCTATTATTCGTGCGATCGCCTTGAAGAGTTACACATCGAGAAGTATATACAGAGCGTCCCATTAAACGTGTTTGCGTGTTGAAGTATTTTATGTTTAATAAAGAGTTATCCTGTTGACCGTGGATTCGTTATCGAACCTAGAATCATTGCCACTAGCATCTCGAGTATCTAATTACCACGGCTACTTGTCGGTATCTGTAACAATCGTGTTTGCATTAGTCAACATCTTCTCTATTGCATAACGACAAAGTCTAACCATAGCGAAGGTTCGTTTCACGCCCCTTTAACCCCAACCCTAATCATAATGCTAATCCGACATATATATCGGGTTATCGTTAGGTTTAGGGGTGTGTAACGAATCTTCATTCGGACTAGAGATCGTTGTTGCACAATAGAGATTATATTTACTGGTATAAATATGATTTTTACAGAGTTTGACAAATAACCGTGGTGATTAGACACTCGAGATGTTAATGACAATGTTCTTAGGTTCAATAACGAATCCACGGTCAACGGGGTAACCCTTTGTTAAACGTAGAATATATTTTGAAGCACAAAGTAACGTTTGCTGTGACGCTCGGTATATACTGTACGTAAAGACGATGTGCAACTCTCCAACGAGATCGCAAGGATAAAAAACTGATGAAAACTTTCCTCTTCTTACGATCGCGTTTGTTTGTTGTATATTGGTCAGGGATACCAACAAAATTCCAACCGCCATTGCTAGGTAGTCTCGCGTAGCAGCGACATTGTTTCTGCCCAGGGTTTAATTGTTAATACAACGGGTGTCCCATAATATTGGCACTTCTCTGTTAGGTAAAAACGTCCATCCCGTAACCGTTCGGCGACCAGTTGTGTCACCTCGAACCCAAGACCGTTGTCATAAATCTTGGGCAAACATAATCGAATTGAGTCCTAACAACTACTTCTAAGTTTCATTATTTAAGTACAGTTATAATAAATAGTCTAGACTAAAGTATTGGCGATCTTCCCAAAAATTTCAAAAGAAAGGCCCCGATGTCCTTTCATCTCCGACATATGTTATAACCTGCTAATCGCAGCGTTATACTCACTCAACCACCCCTATTATCCTAATGGAAATAGGGGATCGATTATTTGAATCGTAACGGGAATTTACAACTCCCGTTAACGTGCTTCTTCGAGATCGCGTCTCTCCGCGAACGGTCAAGAAACAATGTATTTGCGTAGAGAGCAGCATCGCAGTTCTGTATCGTTTACGCATAATTCGCGTCAAACTCTATCGTACAGAGAAACAGCCCTGCACAAAATTCAACCGCATCTAAGAGATTAAAGACCGAATTATTCGCAAATGACGTGCCTGGGCCAGTGCAACACGAAAAGAAGGGAACGTGCACGTTCCGAGCTCGACGAACTGGAAGAATTCGGAAACGACGGAGAGTTCGATCGATCGATCGATAATCCAATAAATGAAAATTCTTATGGATGAGACGAATCGAAGGAGAAGCAGAAATAAAAGACAAGAAAATCGAATTCGCTGTTTCAAGGAAAATGAACATGCCTCAAAGGAGAAGGTTAAGTTGAATGCGTGGCCGGCTTCTTTCGTTTGTAGGCCGTCGAAAAACTAACCTAGATTTGTGGATGGACATTATCGGATGCACGTACGTTATAGCAATGGCTCAGAGAAATTTCTGTCGCGTTAAAAGACGATCGATGACCCGAAAAAGGATGACGTTTTCCCAATTTTCGGTCGGATTTAGTCAAACAGTTTAGCGTGACACGACACTCTTGACTATTTCTCGTAGTTCATGCGTGTTGCAATCGTCAGGGGAAAAAAAGAAGGTTGTCGATTCGTTTGCAAAAAAATATACATAATTTTGTGAAGGCCTAGACTAGCTCAACGTACCATACGAAAATCGTCGATTTCTTCGATAACTATTTAAGTTTCCTTTTGATAAATCGCGCATACATAATGTTTCTAGTAGGCCGGTTTGGTCGCTGCTGACTTTTATAACCTTCGATAAATTTGCGCATGGTTCTCGAGGTAGCACGCAGTGACCGAGACAAGGCCAACCCACGTTTTCGTACACGGCTCGCGTTCCACCTTTTCTTCGCTTCTCTCCGTACCATATAACGGATCGTCTCGCAATTATGCTCGGAACGCCACCTACGCAATTTTATTTCATGCTAGTCCTTTGAGTTTCGCCCGATTCCTGCAATTTATTACTCGAATTTCATTCCTATCGTCCCTCTCACTGCCAAGATCTTTCCACAAGACTGGAAAGGAGCGTTGCCTGCAACGTGGCTCGAGAAATACTTTCATTTCGGTGCTTTCGTGCTGCAATGCCCTTTCGTTGCACCGTATCGCACGTACCAAGCTATATACCGGGTGATCTGGCCGAAAGCGATGAGAACGTGGCGCAAAACAGACGTAATTGACAAGTTACGCGGTAGGAAAAGCGCGTTGACGTTTCCATATCCGATTACAAAATGTCCGCCTGTCGTCATTATCATCCGCCAACGTACGCGTTCCGTTCCATTTTCCAGAATCGACCTGCTCTGTAAAGTTCGACGAACTGCAAATACAGTCGACCCTCGCATAACACGGTTAATTGGTTGCAAATTGGCGTTGCAACGAAACCGTGTTGTATAAGAATATCGCGTTAGTCTTCAGTGTACCGTGTACTAAGAGGGTTGAGCGTATGCGAATATCATCGGCGCAAGCTACGCGAATCAAATAAATTCGAGATACGGTTGCTTCTGGCCGCGAAATGAATTACCGTCCTATTTCGTGGTTTCGTGATTCGCCGATGCGCTCGATGTTCATCGACGAGGAAATGGAATAACGAGAGGGGAAAATGCACGAAATATATTTTTCATTTCCTTGTTTCGCTATCGCTGTGACGATCTTGATCGCTGGCAGCGATTAGATACGCGATCGCGTTTGCCTGTTGCTGTATCCTCGAATACGATAGAAATATACGGAGAAGGCACGCGTCGAAAATTTGCATCTTCACGGTGAATAGGAAACGACCGAAACCTGTTGAGTTTCGACATCGTAAAATCTGGTTACGCGTGGAAAGTAATGACACGGCAAGGGAAAGGTGATTGAAACTCTCGGGAACCGAATGCACGAGTATAGTACGTTCCACGAGTCGAAGAACAAGATCTTTTTCCTCTCGCAAACTTCTCTCTTTTGCAAATTCGTCTACATGCAGATTTTCCATTTACCAAAAATTTTTTTTTTTATTATATTGTTTATTTTTAATTTTACAATTTGTCCAGTGGGACATTAGGTAAAATGTTATAACATGTGATTGAATAGCATGTGGATGGTTACCCCCAGCGGGGTGTCATCTTCGTGTTTTTTAGTTTATATCCTTTGTGAGATCAGCTGGGTGTTTCCTTTTTAGTCTTCTTTCTATGCTTGCGTTGATCGTTTCCGTAGCCAGCCTGTTTGGGTGTGTTGTTATTCTTTCTCTGTACCTTCCCGCGCATCTGATAATCTCCTCCTTGACCGTTGGTATTCCGAGGTCCTTCCGAATATCCTCGTTTCTAACGTACCATGGGGCGTTTACTATTGTTCTAAGAATTTTTGCTTGTAATGTCTCTATTTTGTTTATATGGCTCTTTGCTGCTGTCCCCCATAGTGGTATTCCGTATGTCCAGATTGGTTTTATAATTGTTTTATATATTTTAAGTTTATTTTCTATGCTTAGTTTGGATTTTCGACTTGTTAGCCAGTGCATTTGTCTCCTTGTTGTCTGTATTTTGTCTGTTATTGATTTAATATGCTGTTTCCATGTGAGTTGTGTATCTATGTGGAGTCCTAGGTATTTGACTTGTCTTGTTTGTGTTATGTGCGTGCCGTTCAGTAGGATGTTTGGTGGCGTCTGTTTTCGCAATGTGAATGTAATAT
>NC_057776.1:5162806-5297869 GCF_014825855.1 Bombus pyrosoma
TTAATATTGCAACGTCTCATCTCACGGATGTATCGAGGTAACATAATGCTCCGCTATAGATAGCTCCTTATTAAACCACGACGCCGCCGCGTTGAGCAACCTTGCGACTATACGGTTCGCTGGAAAATCCCGCCTTTCCGCCAGCCTCTCGTCCGTGTCGCGCGATATGTCTGCTGGTTTGCCTGGCGTTGCCGACCGCCAGGCGATTTCCAACGAATCCATTCCGAAACAGCGGTCTGTTTCGTTGAAAAACACAGCCAGACGACGCGACGGTGAAACCGTAGTAGGACGGGCGATCGCGATTCGACGACGCGTCCAACTACTCGTCCGGTCATCCTGACGGATTATCGGCGTAGCTAGAAGCAGCGCGCGCGGCCAAATTCGCCTGCAAACTATTGTTTTGCGTCCGTATCGGCGAACGGGGCGACCGAACTTTGCCATTAGCGCGCGCCCCGTGTCCCGAGGTAAAATCCAGCCGCGTAATGTATTACCCGCGGAAATAGATTATTGGGAACGTTATCAAAGTTATAAACATTCCTTGCCGTTAATATCACCATCTACCGACATACTGCAACCACCGACGCGCCTCTCGCTATTAATAGCCGTTTTTCTTTCTCTCATCGTTGCTCCCTTTTCCCTCTTCTCTCTGAATCCTCTGAAGCCCGCAGATGCTCGCCGCGAACCACCGCTAGGTATAGACTCGCACGTGATAGATGCCGAGTCTGTCTTACCTTTCTTGCGGCCTGCAAAATATATGGAGGATCATCCATCAGCCGTCTCGGTGAAACTGCGAAAAAAAAACAAGGAAAAGAAAAGAAGAACGATTTTGCCGTTGCCGCCGACGCCGACGCTGCCACCTCCAGCGCGTCTACCAGCGCGTCTACCAGCGCGATACCATCACCGACACGATCACCGACACCGTTGCTCGGCCTGCGTCTAATGCCATCGAATTAATTACCGACTCTCGCGCTGCCAAAGGCCAAAACGAAATCGAACCGTTTCACCACGCTCCTTGCACGCTTCTTGCGCGCTCTTTGCCCCCCATTCGTTTCAACGATCTTCGATGCTGGGCGTGTCATTGTCGGACGTGGACGACCGACGACGTATCGCGTGGCGGATGGAAATCGCGAGCAGGAAACGGGATCGAAAGAAATCGACGAAAACGGAGGAGGTCGGCGAGAGCAACGGCAACGAAACGACAGGAAGAGAGGGAAAAGTAGTGGGAGGGCAGGGTAAGAGAGGAACGCGATATAAAGTGCAATCAAACATCGATCGCGCGATGCGGAGACCTCTTTCCTCTTGGTAGCTACCTACGTGCGTATCGAATGCATACCATGGGGTTGCATCGCGCATGCATGCGAGGTCCTGTGTTTGTGTTTCGAGGGGAAACGTTACTACCCCCGGCAAGCGACCAAGGAATCGATAGCCCGCGTAACCGAGGCACAGGCACGTACGAATAATGCTCGAGCCTATCCTCTAACCGCTAAGTCGATCGAAACCGTTTCGCTGTCCGAATCTGGCTCGCTTCTTCCGCCAACTCGCTCACCCAACCCGTTCAACTAGGAAAAGCGGCTCCACTTTTCTTCGCTGCACCTTTCTTCCGCCTCTGCGCGCCCAGTGAAAACCAATTTCGACGCGTTTTCTACGCTTTATCCTGCACGCGCCACTATCCTCCGAGGGATAAGTCACAAACTCGTGACCGATAGTCGTTCTTTGCCGATCAGTGGTTGGAACGATGGAACTATCGGACGATTGGTCTCGCGCGTCTCGATTACGCGTCCGTAGCCAGGTGAAAAAGTATGAAAAGCGCAGGCAAAATGGATGGAAAATCGGCGTCTTTATCGGAGGAGAAAAGGCAGAGCGGTGTGGATGGTCGTGCAAAGAAATTTGATTTGCGTGACTGAAAACGAGCTCGCGATGCGGTCAAAGCGGGCCGCGATCAAATCGAATCCAGTGGAATCGAATCGAATCGGATCGAATAGGTTGGAGTCGAACCGTTGGCAGGAGAAGAGCGCCGCGCGCTCCTTTTCTCCAAGGGATGGTATCATCGAGTGCTCTTCGAGGACGATTGGAACGTCGATGGAGCGGGATAAGCGAATCGGGTTTGAATACCGTGCCAGTGATGCGGCACCGATTGGTATCACCGGGAAACGACAACGCGCGGTCGGGAAAAATCCTACTCTCCCCCGTTTTGTTCCCCAAGGGCTCGAGAGTTAATCGCGTTATTTCCGATGACTTGGCGCGATCTAGAGGAAAAAAGCACGCGACCAGAGACATCGTCGCCGCGTCACTGATGCGCACCGCTCTCTGCCCTTTCTTTTCTTCGTTTCATGCTTTTTCTTTCGCAATTTTTCTCGGCACGCGTCACGCCATTTCCGATACGTTTTTCCCTTCTATCGTTCCTTTTCCTTTTTCTCTTCTTGTCACGGACAGTCGCGCTTCGCTTCGCTTCACGTCGGTACAGGCGAGTGCGCGTTTCCCTTTGCGCCAGTTCTCCCTTTAACGAACGAAAATCGGTGGAAACGCTGAGAGCACGATGCGTATCGGTTGTACCGAAGAGAATTCGAAAATAGGCGCGTAATTATGCGGGCTTATAGAATTCGAGATCGATCGTGCGCCCAGCCGTGGAATATGACGGTTGGGCTCGAGGCACGCGGTAAGAGAAGCATAGAAGATTCATAAGGATGGAATTACGTTGCCTCCACGGTGACTTTTGTTCTCGACTCTTTAATCGCGGTACTCGCTCCACTAAAAAATATATAAAGCTACTCGCCAGAGGGCAACGTCCTCGTCCACTGATGAATTTAGAAATCCACCCCTCGCGCCCGCTACCCTTTTTCGCCACCCTCCACCCATCGCCCTTTCCGATCCCACTCGTTCGTACAACAGATGCGTCCGTCTCGCCGAAATGAATAATGAATCGACGGTTTTGCGAATCTACGCACAAAACCACGCTCCCAATTACCGAGAAACGCTCGTCCTTTCCTCTTTTCTACGTCTTCGCTGTGTGCCGTTTACTTCGCCTCTTTCGGATATCTTCAACAACCAACGAACCCTATCGCTTTCGAATGACAATTTGTCGTCTCGACGAACGAGACGAATCCGCGACGTCTCTAAACTTGCTACAGTCGACTGCGAATGTGAAGTTTCGTCGCGATGAAATTCAATTCGCCGTTGACGTCGGCGACGACGGTTACTTGGCCCGAGAACGAGGTTAGAATAATTTCGACGAACGAATTAGTTTTTGTCGAATTAATCGGCCGGATTAATGCAATCGAGTGGCACCGGAATCGATTTGGATTGAATCGAGTCGGTACCCCGCATTAAATTAAATCGTTCGAACGATATTGCCGGGCCGCCGCGGTTTTAATCGGCTCGAATTAGAATCAGGCACGTTAATTGGCTGGAAATTCGCGGGCCGCGACCGTAACTTGCGAACAAGGACGTCGCGATCTTACGCATTTTCCACGCGCCTGTCGTTCCTCTCGTCGTCGATATTCGCCTCCTTCTCGTTGGGAACGTTTCAGCCTGCTAACTGCACTGCCTGTTAAATTACGTTTTTTTTACGCCACCTTTTTTCCGAAATGTAAAAAATTTTTCCTCGCTTTCGACAGCGATTTCGCGTTGCACATATTGCCGTTGCCGCCGCATGGCGGTGGTCAGTGAACCTAAACAAGAGAAAAAAAACTTGGGAAAGAAAGGATAGCAAAAAGCTGTGTGTCGATCAGCACCGCACAGCCATTTCGATCGATTTCCAAACGAACGGAATAATCTACATCGTCGCGACACGGTTATAGAACTTGCGAGCAGAATGGAGTTTCAAATTTTCATAAACAATGCTGCTAGTCGCTCAGCCGTCTATTTCGATGCGTCATCAATTGTGGTAGTACGGTACGTAATGTACAGGATAAAGGGTTACAACGCAATTACTACATAGCACGATACGATCTGATTCGCGAGACTCGAGAAACCGAGGGAGACGTGTCCGCGTACACAGGCACATAGAAGTAGGATAATTTATAAAACAGTCGTCTCAGCGATATGTTTGTGTAAATAAAAAAACAGATCTCGTCTGTGACCCGTTTGCTGACCAACCAAGTATCGACTAATCGTCGAGTGGAGAAAAAGTTGCAGCAGTGGTGCATATTCAACCGAGTCGTTTACTCGTTTCGATATGTCCTTTCTTTTCTTTCTATCGCGCAACTTTCGCCGAAGAAACGAAACCCAAGGGGATTACCGACCACGCGATAAGTAAATTTGCGCTGGTTTAAGATGTTTAAAGTAACAGGCGGCGGATTCGTTCTCGATATCCGTGGGAAAAAGTCCGACTATAGACACGGAACAAAGCGAACGGTCGACCGACCGAAGCTATGAAAAAAAAGGGCCAGCCATCGAGACGACATATAACGTGGATTTTCGAAAGGATCGTCAAAGTTTTTGTGCCCGAGCCTGTAACGCGTCGATCCGATTAAAATCGGTTAGGATATTTGAAATGTTGAAACGGTTATGACACGATTGGCGTGGATCGAGCCGGCTATGCCCGAAATAGACGCGAACGTTATTGTTGAGTTTAGTGAAACCGGAGTTTAAATATCTACCGGATGTTTGGCGTGTATATCACTTCGTAAATTTAAAGTTTACGGTCGTTCGCGCCGCTACGCCGTTCTCGCTTCTTCTCCCCTCCTTCTCCCTTCCCTTTGCCCCGTTCCGCTTCTCGATCCTTCTCAACCTTCCTATCGTCTCTATGGGTCTTCTTGTTCTCGCTGCTCGTGCGTTCTTTTTCCTTCTCCCTCTTTGCTTTCTCTTTCTTAGCGTAGCGCGGCTTGCCCGATACGCGGAACCGAGCGTATTATTTCTTCTTTCCCGCCTTTGTTTTTCTTGCGTTACGAGCGTAACCCTCCATTGTGTCCTCGATTTTCTCTCTCTATCTTTTATTTATCTTAATTATCGTTGGAACCGTCTACGATTCCCGGATTCTTCGGCCTTGCCTCGTTCCATCAATGTCCCGAGTCGATCAGATGCTGCCGCCGTTACTCGTTCGTTCTCTCTCGGCCGGTTTTCACGTTCCCCTCGGTTTCCGCTCGAAGAAGAACGTTCTGCTTTTTGAGCGTCTTTCGGAGCATGATCGTCGCCGAGTGACGCGGCGCCGGCTCGGTAGGTTCTCGCGTTAGCGGAGCACCGCTCTTTACATTCACCCGTTTCCCTTCTTTCTATTCCTTTCGCCTTTGTTCCCTTTGTTTCCGCTCCTTACCGCCGTATTTTCATACTACACACTTAGTTTACGAGTACTTTCTCCTCGTTCTTCGCCATTTATCCGTTTCCGTATCGCTGTTTGCGCAGATTCGTCCGACCGGCTATCCGGGCCGACGGAATAAATTCGTTCGCTCGTTCGTTCGTTCGCTGTCCCTGCGCTGTGTACTTTTCGTCGCAGACAGAGAGAAACAGAGGGAGGGTGCACACTTCCAACCGGAAGCAAGAAAATTTGCGAAATTTACGAGCATCGCCAGGCATCGGTTAATCCCCGATAGGTGTAGAGAGGAGCCAGCCGGCGTAGCGACAGAGCAGCTTTCGCGGCTCGTAAAGTATCGTTTAGATGTCGCGAGGTACACGTGCGGATTTCGAGAGCACCCGTTGTGCAGGATTTCAGACCGGCTCCGCCAATGGCAAATCTTGTACTATACAAACCCTGGTATATCTATGTGGAAGGTACACGACTCTAATACATAGTTCAGTACTCTATCTACATACGTGCGAGCTAACATCGCGCTAACTCCGTTCTCTGGCCAGCTCGACCTACCTTTCCTCCCCCGCCGCTCCCTTCTCCATCACACTCTCTCTCTCTCTCTCTCTCTCTCTCTCTCTCTTTCTCTACGTTTCTCCTTTTCTGCTGCCTACCGCCGCTCTCGCTCCTTTCTCTTCGCCATTCTACTCTACTCCGATCTACTCCGCTTTGCACTGTTCCACATCCCCCTTGCCATCGTCGCCGGTACACGTTTCTATCCCTATTCCTAACGGCACAGCATCGAACGCACCCCGATCCGGCTGAAGAGAGGTAGCTTCATCGCAACACGCGCGATTGCGTACCTATACGCCTATACGCGTGTACACGACGGCTACGCATACACGGGGCCGTGAGTCGACGGCGATTGCAGCTCGACGCACGTGTGCGTGCTCGTTCGCCGACCACCGACGTTGCTTGCAGCTCAACACGGCTCGCCACATTATTCAACGCATAATCCATTCCTTATATATTAATACTTTACCGACCGATAGCCGATTAATCGGTTTTTGTCGCCGACGCTTATCGACCGATAGCCTATTGATCGGCTTTTCTTTGCCGACGCTTACCGATCTATAGTCTATTAATCGGCTTTTTGTCGTCGACAATCTTTCTTATTATTTGAGCAGTAATTTGTTATTTAGTGCTAAGGTACCTCGCTCAGTTGCGTCAGTCGTGTTGCTTTGTAAGCTCGCACAGTTTTATACCGATTTGAAAAACTTACCGTTCGCGATGAACAAAAAGAAAAAAAGGTATCGCAGAGTCTAAAGCGAAACAGAGCCGGCGCCAGGGAGAATCTGCGCCTGACGTGCGTATGCTGTTGAACCGCTAGCGATCGGTAAAGTGTTAAAGGCCGAGAACGATCTATCGCGAGATTGCCGAACTAGCTGCGCCGCAGACGAAATTAGCCGAAATGCTGGCGGCCGATCTTTCCCACTTTCGGCGTTTCTTTCGCGCGCGCTGCATCAGCGAACGCCGACAATCAGTGGAAACGGTAACCGCGGCGTTTCTCGCGAACCGCGCGATCCGTCAGGCCACTCAACCTCCTTACGATAATATACACAGGAAACGTATTTAAACCGGCTAGATTCAGACGTTATGTTTGGCTGGCGAGAAGTCAAGAACACCGTTCAGTCGGAAATAAAGGTAGCCGGTTACGTTGTGCACGTTCGAACGCCAACGCATCACCGGTGATTCCCTCGGCGGCTAACCGACACTGCAAGGCATTTAACGTACGACAGGATTCCGCAGCGTTCTGTAATCTTGTTCCCGCTGATGAAAAGCACCAGGGTAGATCGATCGACGTCGAATCGGAATAATAAGTCGAGTCGATGAGAGGAACTGGATACGCGGCGGATCGGGGGACAAACGATTTGGAGAAAGTTGGCGTTAAATTCGTAGTACGGTGGCGGAAGAAGAATGGAAGCGAGTGGTGTTTCGCTGGATGGCAACATATTTTGCCGCGTCCACGCGACTATTCGAGAGGATTTATCGGAACGGTCAGTTCCATCGACCGTCGCCCGTACGTGACTACCTGTAGAGTCTGGCTGGAAATAAAACGGAACGACGAAAAAGCAGTGACCGGCAAAGAGCGCAAGAGACTCGTGAAAACGAGTAAAACGGCTGGCAGGGTTGGCACAGAGAAGAGAAGTGGGAGAGAGAGGGACGGAGGAACGTTTGCTCGTTGAACGACGACTGTCCACAGGTCGGACACAAATAAAGCCACTCGCTAAAAAGCGTCGTTCCTATCGAACTGGACGATTCGTTGAGCGATAATGACGAGTCAATGCGTCAACAGGACTCCACCCATCCTCTTGCCGTTCTCTTCGCCGACCTAGTCGCTTCGATTGCCTCTGTAAATTGTAAACAATTCCAACTGCGCGCTCAACCTCTCTGCCGCCCGTCTCTCGTTCGAAAGCGAACCTGATCTCCGTCCTCGTCTGCCCCTGCTCTCCCCGCGTCGTTTCCCACTTTTGACGATCCGAAGAAAGCGAAGCTTACCGATCTTTCACGAAGCGCAACTCTGAGACAGAAAGACGGGCAGTCGACGCGCGTTTCTCGCGTTTTCGTGTAATTCGACGCGACGCGCAACGATCCCGATGTTTTTCGCGTATCTGACCTACCGGATGAATAAAATACGCGTTGTTTGCGTTCGGTTACGCACGGCCGGCGATAGAGAGGGAAACTTAAGCGCGACAACCGGCTGACTATCGGTGGAATAGTTTGCGCGCGATATCGTTGAATAAAATATCAGCGCGTGCGTGCGAAAGAGGAGGAGAGGCTCGCGTGTCCTAGATTACACGCGCGTGGTGCCTACGTGCGCGCAGATTCACAGGTGCCGCGTGTTTTCGCGCGAGCCGCAACGCGTTTCCACGACAATCAACGCGCGTGCTCCACTCCCTCTCCTTCTTTTCCTCTTTATCTCGTCGTCCCGTGCCGCTGTTCCAGCGCTCGCTCGCACCGTGCCGTCACGTGCGTTTTGCCGGATTCCTCGCCACGAACGCAGGTGAAATTGTATTTTTCTTTAGGATCCGTGCGAAATTGATGTCACGGGTAACGCGAGCGTGATAATCGAATAGCGACGAAAAAGAGAAAAAGAGAGAAAGAATCGAAGGATGGTTCTTGAACGTACAGTCTGTACGCCCCGATTCCCCTTCGTCCCCTCGCTACCCTTTTCTCCCGATTTCGGCGTGTTCCTCCTCAGGCGGCGTTCCCTCTTCCGACGTTAATTTAGACGAATTTCATTAGAACAAACGAACTTTGCTAATCCGCGCTAATCTGATTAGAAATTTGCCGTGGCGCGGTGCATTCTGCCGCGTGAAACTCCAGCCGGTCGACGGCAGCCTCGACGACGTCAACGGCGTCGGTGGGGCGTCTGTAGAGCGTCTGTGGCACCGGTGAAGGAGAGAACGAGCCTGCTCACCGACTAGTCTTCGTCCTCGTCCTCGTCCTCGTCCTCGTCCCTTCGCATTCACTCAAATCCCCGTGCATACATTCACTCTTTCTCTCTCTCTCTCTCTCTCTCCTCTCTCTTTCATACTCTCTCATCAGATCTCCCCTCGCGTCCTTCCGACGCCTATTCATTTCGCGCACGCCTATATCCTTGCCCGGCAAATATTTGCAGGAATTAGCAACGATAGACGACTAGCTGGCAAATCCCTCGCGTTGCAAGGTTCACAGGATTTTCCGCGAGGATGTCCGGAAAACCGGAAATTCGAAGCCTTTCTTAATTAGGCCGCTGTCGCTCGTCCGCGTCTATTCTCACTTTTGTTTATCATTGTCCCCTTGGATTTAGGCCATCCATCTTCCGTCAAGGCAAGTCGGCGCTCGTAAGCGCTGCTGAACGCGTGAAAATCGAGGTGACGCTTCGCGATCCTGAGCATCACGTCGCGAGCATTCGACCAAACCATTTCACTGAAAGTCCATTGCATTTCTAAAAATAAAATCTTTTTTCAAGTTCTTCAAGAACAGCGACGCGACTCGTAACGGTTCGGCCGTACACGCGTCGAAAGCTTCGACGCTTGCGACGTTAGTGTCACGTAAAGTAAAAAAAAGAAATCGAAGATGAAAATAAAAAAAGAGAGAATTTATTTGCTAACACCTTGATTACACTAATGACAGTTTAGTTCCGAACTCCAGCCGTGACTTTCCAAGACTGAAGCTCTTACAACTCGGTCGCGTCCCTACACAAATGGTTATCTTATGACGTAGGGAGGACCCCCGGGTGTTGGGTCTGAGCCCTGGACCTCCTTATGCCGCGTGCACTCTCTTGCCGTCTGGTGGGTGTCCGTCATCAGCCCATCGGTTTTGAAGAGTGCCGGTTTACGTGACATTAGCGACGCGTATGTCACGTAAACTTGCGGGTTAGATGATAAAACAAGAAGGTTGTGCCGTAACACAATTATAACTTTGTTTTTTTTTATTAAACTTTATTTTTCACTTAATATTCACACTTGAGTATACATTGATCAAGTACGCGACTGGTCTGAGGGTAGAAACCGGTAAAGATATGTTGACTATTCTAAGGATACAGAATAAGTGAAGTTTTACCGACGATACTGTGTGTGAGGAAAGCTAGGGATGGGTGTATCTAAGGACACGGGACCATCGGATTTTTTGATGACAAATTTGGTTAGAAAATTCAGGGCAGTAGACCGAATAATCCGATCGAATAATAAGAAGGTTGGTAAACCAGGAAGGGTTTTAGCCGCCCTCGAGAGAAAGTTGCTAACGGAAGATACCAAACGTGAGGGAAACTAACTTTCCTGTGTCAACCTGCGTAGCAAACAATAAATATAAAGGAAACCTGAAACGAAAGATAGTTGTTTGGTCTGAAGGGCCTCAACTATGAAAATGCCAAGACCCATGGGGGGTCCTTAAGACTATTGAGGATACGCGCCAAGGATGTACAAACATCTGGCTGCCATCTTGCCCGCGGTATGTGGCCTGGTCTCTGATGTGGATTGATGTTACACGTACCCGGTTGCAACGTTCAAGAGCTTAAACCTTCTAGAAAAAAGCTATCCGTTGGAAGCTTCGTTTCAGACGCAGGATTTTCCTTCTTAACCTGTAGATCGTTGCAACGCACGTTGCGAACAAGCTTCGTCCCGGCGTTCGAGCGGTCGTAACAAGACGAGTCTCGAACAGAGATTCTTTCCGCTGAAGAAGGTTGGCTCGGTCTTACGAGTCAAACGAGACGAGCAGAGGAGAGGAAGAGAAAAGGTCGGAAGAATGCGAGGAGCAATTTTCTCGTTAATGCAGCGGTCGAGCGTGCGGTACGACGTGTCGCGTGCACCGCGACGTGCATTCTTGAAGGCGCAGCCCGCGACAGCCGCACGAGACGATGAAAAATGCACGCATGACAGGATGCGGCGTGTGTGCATTAGTGTGCAATGGACTTGTTCCCGTGGTAAACCCGATTTCCCTGTCGCACCGATACACGTTTTGTGGTTTCCTCGAGACGCGTGCACGCCCGGCTGTCCTCTTCTTTATTACCAAACCGCTGGATATCGTTTCACCAGCGAATCTTCAAATTATTTATCCGCCGCTATCGAGACACGATAGATTTACGTGTTAGAGCATCGTCTAGTCGGGTTTCGCCGTAACGCTCCTATCGTTTTGAATAAATTAGACACCGTCATCTCGCAGCAACGTTGAACGAATCGCAGGTCTTATCTTCTCGTTCAAGGTTACGAGTCGCTACCCAGCCGCACCTACCGCTATTATAAGCATTATTATTATTATTATTATTGTGCCGACTGTTTCGTCTCGACACAATGTCTCTCCGGAGATCGGATTTGAACTCTTAATAGAACCTACTTTATCTTCCCTTTTGTCGTCTCGTTACGTTATTATACCGTTGTTATTTCCGCTTTCATTGTGTCAGTTCGCAGAGGAACGCGCAAACGTACCAACGAAAATTCGTTTTCTCCAAGGTAAACACGCGGCGGATGGTTCGAAGGAATGCTCGTTGTCTCGGAAAAGAGCAGGTTTATCGCCGGCTAAAGTTTAGAGTCTCACTCTCGTCGGTAGCATTCTCGCGGCGTTACAGCGATAGCCACGATGGACGCAGAGAGAGAGAGAGAAAGCACGGTGGAGTGCCAGTTTGATAGAGGATCGAGGCGCGTATCAAACGAGGAGCGAAGCCCTTCGACCCTTAAAAATTCATTTGGAAAGTCAGCCGAGTGGTGTGGCTCCTGCAAGTGATTCGGTATATGAGAAGTCCGGCGTCGGTAGGCCGCGCCGCCCGATCTCTCGGTATTGCGGAAATCGCGGACCAAAACTTTTCAAATGAGCCAACTTTGCGTGTGTCTTGCGCTTTTGCCGCGTCTCGCAACCCCTTTATAGAGACCCGGAAAAACTCGCATATTAGTAAAGTTGTCGACAGAGACGCGGGCTTCGCTTCTACGGAACCCGTTCGCTCCCTCGGTCTCCGCCGAGCATCTTCCGACATCGTCTCACTTTTTCCACCGGCCGCCTCCACGCGTTAACCCTTCTGCGTTCGCTCGCAAACCTTGCGATCTGTAATTGTTACGTCTGGTGACTCTTTACGTTCGAGGCAGCCACCAGTTGTGCACATTGAATTAAGCGGATCGCGATAATCCTAAGCAACTGTCATAAAACGAAGATTTTTGATGTGCCGTTAAGTGGCATGAAACATCTTCGAGTCTGGAGGTTCCTTATGGTTATTGCTGCATCAGGTGAAAATTGGGAAAACGTGGGTTTGGACGTGTTTCCCGGACCAGCGATGGGGCGATCACCACCGAACAAGAGTTTTCCTTTGCAACAGCATCGTCACCGGACTTCACTGGTTCGTCGACCTTAGAACAGTCAACATCTCTTGACCGGGTTCTCAATCTTTCGATCATTCGCCTACTTAACTTATATCTACGCACCAGCGTAACCATCTTCTCTACAAAGTTGTTGGAAATATATGTCGAGTTATCATTAGGGTTATGGGCGTGTAACGAATCTTCATTTGGATTAGACATTGTTGTTATGCAATAGAGAAGATATTTGCTAGTACAAATATGATTATTACAGAGTTTGACAAGTAACCGTTGTAATTAGATACTCGAAATGCTAATGGCAATGATCTTAGGCTCAATAACGAATCCACGGTCAACGGGGTAGCAAATGTGCTTTCTTCCAAAGTCCAAGTCGAACTGAACACACTGGTCCACAATTCGAGTGTAACACAACTTACTCGTGCACAAGTAGAGCTCAACTAACTTCCTCAGTCCAAGTCGAACTGCACTTATTCTGCACTCTTCTCCGTACCTCTCTGTACTTCTCGGGTCAACTATATTTTTAAGAAGAGCTGTACAATTACTCCATACCTCTGTTAGGTAAAAACGTCCATCCCGTGACCCTGGCTACGTTCAGCGACCCGTTGTGTCACTTCGAGCCCAAGCCTTATTGTCATAATTGTCATAATTCTCGCGCACACGTAGGCGGATTAAATCATAAACAACTACTTCTAAATTTTATTATTCAAGTACCGCTATCACGAAAGGTGTAGACTAAAGTATCGGGGTCTTCCCAAAAGTTCCAAAACAAAGGCCCCGATGTCCTTTCTTCTCCGACATATATAGTATCTGAGGTAGATAGGTCGTGATAGGTGCGGGAGGAACTCTTGAATATATTTAACAATGTATATTCATTAATATTCTAATATTCTAATTCATTATACTCTATGCGTACACTATGCGTAGGACTCGCGATTATTATTAGCAGTTCGCGATTACAAGTTCGACTTCTGGTCGATGCGTTTCGATGCACGATGCAAGTTCGGATGATGACGATGATGATGAGGAATCTTCAATCAGATCAATTATTACTGCTAACTATCAACAACTATCAATGGCGCTTCAAAATAAATGAAAATAAATCCAGTCGTATAACTTTCACGCTGCGAAAACAATCCTGCCCACAGGTGATCATAAATAATATTCCAATTCCAAACGAAGATACAGTCAGATATCTGGGCATGATTCTGGATAGAAGAATGACATGGGAACGGCACATCGTAGATAAATCCAAACAACTGAAATGAAAACTAAAAAAATTCTACTAGTTCATTGGCAGACGCACCAACTTAAACATGCAGAGTAAAATAATGCTATATAAAGCCATATTAAGACCTGTTTGGACCTATGGAATTCAACTACGGGGAACAGCGAGTAATTCCAACATAGAAATTCCAATCAAAAACGAAGCAATACATCGCGACCTTAAGATACCCACAGTCAAAGAAGAAATATCCAAATTCAGAAACAGATACAAGAGTTAACAACCACCAAGACCCATTAGTCACCCAATTACTTGACACGACGGATCAGATCCGCAGACTAAAAAGACAATACCTTTTAGATTGAAGCATTTTAGATTCAACTAGAATCTCTTATAATCCAAGTTACAGTATCACGCCAAAATAATTTACTTATAATTCTCAATGAGAATTGATTGTAAAAGTTTACCAAATAAAAAAAAAAAGAAGAAAACTACCAACTATCGACTCGGACAGGCGTCTAACGACTGACTTTTCGTCGCGATGATACTGCGGAGGAAAACTATGACGGGGTGTGTCTAAGGATACGAGATCATCGGATTCGTCGAGGAAAGCCTTGGTTCGCAAAGTGAGGTAAATGGACGTTGCTGTTAATTGGTTAATTTCTGCGTTGATGGTTGGAGAAGGATGCTAACTGCCCTTGAGAGAAAGTTGCTAGCGGGAAGCATTGTACATGAGGAAAGCAGATTTCCCGTATCTCCCCGTAGTAAGTGATAGATTTAGGGATTGTTCAGGCAAAGACTATTTGTTCCTTTGGAGAACCTTAGCTAAATATATCCTAAGATTTATAGCGGGTCCTTAGGCTACCTGAAAATATTCTGTGAGGATGTATCGATACCTGGCAATCATCTTGTCCGAAGAATAGGTATCTTTGCGTAGCGAGCCACGGGACAGAAACCGTTGGAAAGTTTACTTAAATTCAGAAACAGATATAATACAAGAGTCAACAACCACCAAAACCCATTAGTTACCCAATTACTTGACACGACGGATCAGATCCGCAAACTAAAAAGACAATACCCTTTAGATTGAAGCGTTAGATTCAACTAGAATCAAACATACTATAAACTCTTATAATCCAAGTTACAGTATCACGCCAAAATAATTTACTTATAATTCTCAATGAGAATTGATTGTAAAAAGTCTACCAAATAAAAAAATAAAAAAGTTTACTGTCGAGTGCCGCTACACATCTTTGAATTGTTAATCAAGTGTTATACTAATTAAACCACTTCTATTATCCCAACCGAAATAGGGGATCGATCATTTCGTGGCGTCGATTGTCTAATCGTAACGGGAATTTACGACTCCCATTGACGCGCTTCCTCGCGATCGCGTCTCTCCGCGAATGGTCGAAAAACAATAATTGTGGTCGCTGGTTTGCGAAACGCGATCGAAACATCGAGATCGAAAAATGACTGAAAATTCTAACGTAATATGTTTCTTCTGTTTCAGGCCAAGTTGTTGGAGTCGTCCCACGCTTGGCTCGGAGCCTCCACGTCCAGTATAGCAGGTAAGTTGTTCGCCACATTCCACGTCTACCTAATCCGCTCGCTGTCTCGACAGCACATTTCAGGAAACTAGAACGTAACTGCACGTCGAACCGATCGTTCTTCGAGATTCTCTACGAAAACGTACATAGAAAGAAATGGTGCGCGCGATGACGTTTTGCCGCGAGTTTCCATATTCTCGCGATCGCGGTTCCTCCCCTTTGCCGACTTGATCATCTTTGTCCTCGGTCGATGGTCGACGAACGAAACGGTGAAGATGCCGATAACAACGGAAATGGACTTGGACGAAGTGGCGAGAAGACGAGGGAGGAAAGAAACGGAAGTGGAAAAAGCGGAGAATTACGGTGGGAGACGGCGCGGCTCGAAGAAATCGGGAACACGTCGGTGAAGGAGAACGCCCAACGAAAGTATAGACGAAGGAATGGGCGCGAAGTATAGCAGTGAATGAGAATACGAGGAGGAGGGTAGAGGACGAAGGAGAAGGGTGATAGCGGTGGAAGAAAAAGGCTGTGTCGTTATCTTGGCAATAATAAAGCGCAAGAATCCGCGTTACTTTAATATATTATAGAAAGCAATTTAGATAGGGGAGCAAGGGGCCAGCCGTTAATGGCACCAATAACGTACTCGCGATTCGCAGCCAGTTCTCCCACTTGTGTGCTACGTATCCCTTCACCGAACTGTGTCTGGTAAAATCTTCTTCTCTCGCGAATCAACGCGTCCATAGCTCGGTTCATCGACGGTTACCGACGCGCATTCGGATCCTCCGTTTTTATTTCCACCTAATCTCCTCGTTTATGTGCTTCTCGTCTTTTTAGTAGTATCGTTGGTAAGTTTCGCGCGATATCAACGATGTTGCAACGGAACGTTTTATGCGCTCGCCATTAGTATCTTCCAATGATTTCACAGCCGACACAGCAGACGATTTCCGTTGCTTTTACAAGCATATTTCATGCCGGTTCTTCTTCTCGGTACTCGTTCCGATTTTTCTGCTTTCGTGGAAGGTGTGGTGGAACGGTGGCATTCGCGAAACGTCCGCCGCGATTAAACGTTTTATCGGCGATTCGTGCCGCGTCTCATTGTTTCGCCGCTTTGTCTCCGTTTCTTTTCCACCCGTCGCGCGCCACTGTTGTTCGCGGTTCGCGCGCGCGATAAATCTTCACATCTTCCGCCGAAACGTTCTCGCAATTCACGGAAATTCTCAGAAAAAGGATCACGTGGCCGACGAATAATGCGCAAACGGAGCAAAGAGAGACGACAAAGGAATACAAGACACGGCGATGCTTGTGTAGGGGTGGGAATAGGGGATCGAGAAAGGGGGCAAGTTTGGATGGTATTTGCGGGAAAGTGTAGCAGCGAAAAAAAAAAAAAAAAAAGAAAAATATAACGATGTATCGAGTCCGACGGCCAGCTACCTCCAAGATCGTTCGATCTGGGATAGGTGCAGCCACAGGGTATCACGAAAAAAGTCGAAATCCCTGACTATTTTCTAGCTGACTATTCCACCCTGCTGAAGCTGAAGGCGCCCACGTGGACGCGGCACGATCTCCAGGAAGCGATCGAGGCTGTGGTTACTCAGAAGATGCGCTTCACCCAGGCGTCCACGAAATACGGAATACCGAAAGGCACATTGTACGACAACATCCTGGGAAAGACGAAGAGAATGATGGTCCTGGAGGAAGCGGGTCTGAACTCGAGCGAGGAAACGGCCGTGCTCGAATTCTGCTGCGACATCAGCGTCAGTCCGTACAATCGTCGGACGAAAAAGTCGCTGAACGCGATCCTCAACTTCGTGGAAAAGCTGAGGCGAAAACGCGACCCTAACTTTGTGTTTAACGGTCTCTCTGGTTTCCGTTGGTGGTGGGCTTTCTGTAAAAAGCACTCGATAGTATCGCTTTACTTCAACGACGAGAACGAAAACGATCAGTAAACGATAATCCGTCTTCCTCGAAGGAGCGTGCTGCTTTCCGCGTCTATGTCTCGCCATTGCGAGCAACGCGAACCGTGCAAGCCTTGTAAAACTGTGCCTTTTTTCCCCGAGAGTCGACTTTCGGCGCGTTACGCTCGAACGTAATCGCTGGAAACGCAGACGACGGACGATGTTAGAATACTCTGCAACGTTCGTTCCGAACAACGAAACAGCGACTCCCATCGCGTTCCGCGATTCCCCTTCGATCGATATTTTTCACATTCCATGCGCATTCCATTTCTGGTTCGCGAACCAAACTCTTTCCAAGCCTAGCGTTCTCGAACTGACGCGTATCCTTTGCAATGGGACCATAATAAGTGATAGGGATTAATGATAACAGTAACGTTTAGAACGTAGCAAGAGCAATAATAATATATTGCGTTATCGCGGCTAACGATTGTTCCAGCGATAATCCAGTGCCTTCTGCACCACGTCTTCCAATCCGTGTAGTTTAACGAATTCGATTCTTATTTTTAGTCGCTGCGACTCGAGCCTCGTCGTCACGAATATCGGACAGATCGATAAAAACGTCGACTTCTTAATCCTAGAAATTGCAAGATGTTTCTGCGAATATCTTGTTCGATCGTAATATCAACGAATTTACTATCGTTGGAAGTTACGCGAAACTTACGTAAAAGTTATTTTATTAAACTTGCTTGTAAATCATAGACTCTTGGTGGGACCGTTTAATCGGATTTCTTGCGATCATTCCATTCGTAAAGACAGGAAAGTTGGTCGTTACGATTTGTTAAGAGCGTTTGTTACGACGAAATTGCGTCAGGCTGTCGCAGAGGTTTCGTTCGGCGCAAAACCATGACCATGACGCTGGCATCGCTTCTGTTCTATCGTTCCATCGATCGGAATTTCATTCTGGTCGTTTTAATTTCCAGATGGTTTCTTTGGTGTTTCGACAAAAAAACGACGATGACGTCGAATCGTTTGCCTCCTTTTTTTTTTTTTTTTTTTTTTTAACAATTAGTAACCATAGCATGGTGTTTGCAGTGGAACACCTGCTAATAATACAAAGCAAACATTTGGGATGCCGATGTGAGTGGCATAGCGGCTATGGTACGACGGAACTTTTATAACAGCTTGATATTTGCTTAGTACGAATTTGCTTAGTGTTGGAAGCGAGCAACTTTGCTCGAGCACAGACTCGCACCTGTCTCGTCGTCGATTGTTTTATACATTGAAAATCGTTCGAATTTGTTAACCGACGTATTCGACTAAAGTATTCCGACGCGATTAGCGAACGTTGCGCAATAAATGCGGTTCGATGACATTTAGCCTGCGTTGTATATTTTTGTGTGCAAAAAAATTGCTAGAATACGAAAAATGCTGCAACTCGAGAACGTTGCAACCTTATGCCCGACGGGCAACTTGTGTTTTCACGTTCTAAATATGCTTTCGAAACTGTCGCGCGTGCGTTAAGAAAGTTAAAGATATTTTCGAAAAAGATGTCCGAAATTCTCAAACCGCTGTGTACTCGACCAGCATTCGCCGTAATTAACGAATAAGCGACACTTCCCAGCGCAACGTAACACGAGGCACATCCTTTTAACGTTTATCGCGGAACGCCCGGTCAGCCCGTGGCTCCGTTGGTAAATATACTCGTCGCGCTAATTTTCCACCTGGTGTTCGTACATCGTTTCGCTTTAATTACGACGGAAATAGCGTTAAATCGATCTCGGCCGATTACTTTTGTAACACGGACCCATCGTCCGATTCTCGTAGAATACTCGTCGCGAATAGAGCGCGTTTCTCTCTCACGGCCGACGAGATTTCAAGGAAAAACCGTCGCTCGTATTATTAGCGCTACGACGATGTTCGTTTCATTTTCCTTTTCTACGTTTTGCGTCGGTTACCTAACGTTAATTGATTTTTCGTTAACGTTAACGTGATTCACGACCGACGTCGTCTCTTCGTTACGAACGATGGGAACTCGGCGATTTGGAAAATCGACCAAAATACCGCCTAGTAAAATCGCATGATCGCGATTACCATAAGGTTACTCGTTGTTCACCGATCTCGCTGCATCTTTTGAAAACGAAGCCGGACGACTCGCGGTCTGGATCGGACACGCGTGCGCGTGTACCGAGGCGCGCACGCGCGCCTTCCTTTCCAATTAATTGTATTAATCGTCAAATTGGAGGATGCTCAATTAAACCCAATAAGTTAACTATTAAATAATCGTTGCGAATTGAGGCCAACCGTTCGTGGCGTAGCCGGTATTCGAGTCGTATGGTACTCGCGCGCTCCAAGGCAAACGGTTGCGAGCCTGCGATTAACGTTTAACGTTAAGGAAAAAATATTTTCTATCGACGATCGAGCTTGTTTCGTTAAGAACTCTTTCTTTCTTTCTTTCCTTCTTTCTTTCTTTCTTTCTCTCTCTCTCTCTCTCTCTCTCTCTCTCTCTATTTCTTTCTTTCTTTCTTTCTTTTTTATTCTATAACGATTGTACGCCAACGATAATACAATCGATACGATTAACGTACACGACACGCAGCGTTTATTCCCCGTTCCCACTTTTCCCCGCCCGCAACTTGCCTTTCAATACTTTGTTCGCAGGTACGCTTCGCCCAAGCAGCTACAAAGGAACCTAACTACACGATACTCGCACCTTCGCTCGACTTACCTACGTCTGGTTATTTACCCTATTTATATGTCGTACGCTTGCATCGTTTCGTCGAATTCGAATCGTCGCATTCGAAACGATTCCATTCAATTCGATTCTTTCGATGCATTTGCATTGGTTCACGCGAATCGACGAGCGTCCGTTTACACGCTCGCGTGACAGCGAATCAGCTTTTCGATCGATCGATCGATCGATCGCGTTAACGAAACCGATGCGCCGCAACGACGCAACGAAAATGCATAAAAGTAAAACTAAAAGAGAGAAAGAGAGGCAGACAGAGAGACAGAGAGACAGAGAGAGAGAGAGAGAGAGAGAGAGAGAGATGGATCGAAAGGTTGATCTCGCGATGTTAAGATTCACCCATCTTCTTCCTTTATACGCGTCTTCCTTCGACCAGTGAAAATCCCGACACTTACTAATGCCGTGCTTTTTCTGTTTTCTCTTTTTCCACGGGGGGCGTAAACTAAACAGACAGCTACCAGTATCAGCTGCAATCGATGTGGCAGAAATGCTGGAACACCAATCAGAGCCTGGTGCACAATCT
Organism: Bombus pyrosoma; assembly: GCF_014825855.1. Classification (NCBI taxonomy): domain Eukaryota; kingdom Metazoa; phylum Arthropoda; class Insecta; order Hymenoptera; family Apidae; genus Bombus; species Bombus pyrosoma. The sequence goes on from NC_057776.1 coordinate 5,182,812, forward strand.
GCGCTTTCGAGAACGCGGCCCGCTCAAGTCCTGGCGACCAGAAACCATGGCGGAGGCGATCTTCAGCGTACTGAAAGAAGGATTGTCCTTGAGTCAAGCAGCAAGGTAACTATATACTTATCAAGTTTTAGTTTTTCGTTCACGGCCGTTCGTTTTCTCCTTCCGTCTGGCATTAACCGAAACCAAATTTCTCGCGTTAACCAAATAAAGAATGGCGTCGCGTCGCTGCTCAACCAGATGGGTGGTCCGAATTACATCTGCATCAGACGTTCGCCCTGTTCGCTGGAGGAAAGTGGCGAGAAGAATTTCATTATCAGGCGGATATTCGTGGCGCGACGGGACAAATTAAACTAAGAAAGTTCATCGGACCGTTCTAACGAAACGCCGAATTTTTAATGAGATTTTCGATAAACTCGATTACACAGGCTGCGATTATCGCGGTTGGTTTCGCGAGGGCCATCGATGTTATCGTTCGCTTTTAATCGTTCGAGACAAAAAGTATCGGTTTACCGATTTTTCCAGATGATGTTCTGCCAATGGTTAAGCGAAATTAATTTACAAAGGTTACGATTTGTTTCGTCGCAACTGAACAATCTGCGGCGAAAGTTTCGAGCGATTCGGTGGAAATGATTTAGTTGCGAGAATCGAACGATAACCTGCGTCGGATGTAAATGGGTTAAAACAGAGAGAAAACAATTGGCTGTTGGGTTCGGCGAGCGATCAACTTAAGAACTTTTACAGCTTAGTCGTAAAACGCGCGTATCGCACGCGCGTAATAACGCGTAGTCGTTAAAGGCTGTTTCCCTTTGTGCGAGCATGTGCTGCCCGATCGAGCAACGTTTCGCGGAACGAGTCCGATAATCTTTACGAGAATCGATCGATTTCGTCGTGCTGCCGCTTTCAGCTACAAACATTCTCTCGATCGTGCACCATCGATCCAACAGCTCTTCTCATTCTCACACGCTTCCTGATACTTTGTTGCAGAAAATACGACATCCCATACCCGACCTTCGTATTGTACGCGAATCGAGTACACAATATGCTGGGTCCGAGTGCTGATGGAGGAGCCGGTGAGTATTAGTCGGATATTCTAAGATTCTTTCGCTCGGATGACAAACTTCAAAAAGCCGAATCACGTTGTTCTTTACGTTTTACGTTTTACGATTTTTGAAAATCAGCGTAACTAGAGTTCGCAACGAAGCAGGCGTTGCCCGGAAATACCGAGACATCGGCATACCATTCGTTTGTTTTTTGCCTGGTCAGATCTTCGTCCGAAAGGCAGAGGCAGACCGCAAAGGATTCTGTTGGGTGTTTGGCCCGACGAGCACATTCGCGGTGTGATTCGAGCCGTGGTGTTCCGCGATGGACACTCGCCGCACATGGTGAAGGAAGAGCCGACTTCGATGTATCCGAGTTTGGCAAATTACGCGGCTTGCAACGGTCCCGAAGGCGCGGTCAGCCCCGGAGCGGCAGCCGCGGCCGCGGTTGCTGCGGTCGCTCAAGGTAACGATAGACTACCATATATATGTATTAGGTTGTCCGAAAAGTTTCTTTCGTTTCATGAGGAAATAATAGACGCACAAGGTTTTTTTTTGTTTTATATTATTTTGTCGAATTACGTGCGATCGATTTTGTTCTGTCGAGTTAAACACCGCGACATTTCACGGACTTGGTTTCACGTTTGTACGAAGGTGGACTGTTGCAAAAGACACGTTTGCGAAAGAAAGACACTTTCCGGACAAGCTAATATTTATCTTTCTAATTGTCTTGCTGGCGCAGCTTTCTATCGAAAGGAAGAAAATTAATATTCGGGGTTGTTGGTTGACGTAGGACTGCGACATCAAATGTGCAGCATGGTAGCGGCGGCGCACTCGCAGCAACACGATATGATGGCGACAAATCTGTCTACGAATCTGTCGACGAGCCTCTCGTCGAATCTACAAGCAGCGATGCAAGCCAGTCAGCATCACCACAACAGCAACAACAGCGGTACACCGGTTATCGGGAGTAACAACGGTAGCGGCGGAGGCGGCGGGAATAACGGAAACTCGCCGCTAAATTTGGGCTTGGCCAGTCCAGGCTCCGGCGGCCCACCAGAGAGCCCGATGGAGAGTCCTCTGGCGAGTCCTCTCGGCCCTCTGATGGATCCTGGACACATACCTAGCAGCGTGGAAGTCGGGATCGGCGTGAGTGGTATGACGTACAAGCCGGCGCGAAGCTTCGTCAGCCCACGACCGGAGAATCTCTTCCAGGAGGACATCGCGGATCTCGTAAAGAGTCCTCACGGACTCAAGGACAAAGACAAAATTCCCGTTAAGCTGGAGCCGCTAACCGACTCGCGTTGCGAATAGTAAGCGCGACAAGCTCGAAATCGAACGAGCTGATCGTTGCCCGTTGGATCGGCAGAACAGCGTCTCACTTCCATCGGGATCCTAACAAAAGGCTTCTCGTCGACGCTTCTCGCAGAAGCGAATCTGCGAGGAGGCGACGCTCGCTGTACGGATTATTCGAAAGTATAACCGCGGTGATCGATTCGTCGGAGCGCGATCGCGTAATCGACACGGCGGCGGCGAATCGAGCGCCGTGCTTCCAGCCTCGAACGGTCCGTATTCCGACCATTCGTCCTCGCGACGATACCGCAGTATACCAGAGCGATCTCGCGCGAAGATCGTTCGAGTTTTACAATCAAAACGGGGAGGGAGGGGAGGGGAGGGGAGGGGAAAGGGAAATGATCGAGAGAGAAGGGCCATGGGAAAAGCGACACCGAGTGGAGCAGCTACGATCGATGCTCGATCCCCTGATTCTCGATCCTCGATTCTCGATCCTCGATTCTCGATCCTCGATCCCCTGATTCTCGATCCTCGATTCTCGATCCTCGATCCTCGAATCTCAAGCCAAATCCTTCCCAGCAGCCTCGAGCATCGATCGTGATCGCTCGACCGATTCCGACGCAGTCTCGAAGGCCGCCTATTTTAAGAAAACGTTCCGTAGCTAACTTTGCTCGATCGGAGCTCGTTACGAAGCATCCGACTGCGCGCAAAAGCGAGGACGCGAGTGTGCTGCACGGACACGCGCTTACACTCGAGATTTATATATCTATGCATATACGATAACCGTACGTTTAATATGCCAAATGTATAGTAATTGGGAAGCGATCTCGTGACACGAGCCAGTATTCGCGTGGATCGACATATACAGCTCGTCGGGACTCGCCGAACGTTGGAAGCAACGTCCGTACAGACGGACTGAGAAAATACCGTGGATTTCTCGTAACGCGGTTCCACATGTAGATCGCATCGAAACGCTGCAAAGCAAGACGAGACTGGTGGAATTACAGCCGTTCGTAAAACGGACGATCGATTCGAGAAACGTTGCGCTTCCGAAATGAAAAAAAAAAAGAAGAAAGGAGATGAAAAAAAAGAAAAGGGAAAAAGAGAAGAACAATGGCGAATAATCTTACGAAAGCGAAAGAGATGTACAAAATTCGCTTTGCGACTGTTCGTCGATCGAGACAACGTCGACGTTCTAAATCTCTACGGAACGAAAGAGAAACAAAAGTTGTTCGACTGGTGCGTACGCGTTAGCACGCAGAAGGGAGAACAAAACCGATTGCTGTACTTTATTAAGTGTAATGATTGCCTTCCTGCCATATTTGGGGTATGCCAAGTATAAAAATTATAAGGTTTAGAGATTAGGGAACGAAAAATTAATGACGACACTACCGTGAAATTCATTGAATTTGGAACAAGAGAAAATGTGGATAGACGCGCGAGCGCCGTGTGCCTGTGTTAACATTGAAAGCGGACGAACGCGAGCATTTGACTGAGCGAATCGAACGTGTGAGCGTGATACGTGCGAGTGAATGTTTTTTTCGGAAAGATCGTGCTATTTTTCAAAATTTTACATGTTACGCGTACGACTTTTCGCGAGAACACCCTCGATCCTCGACAATCGAAGAACGACACGAGTCGAGTAGTCGTCGAAACGAACCGATTCCTTTACGGAATCGTTCGAATTCTAGCCGGTCGATCGCACGCTGTCAAGCCAATTCAGCTCGGAATTTCTTTCACAAATGATTCGCGTCTACTCCTCGATCGTTCTAGCCACGAACCGCCGTTCAGAGATTTCGTGCGACGTCTAAGTACGAGCGAGTTCGTATCGAACCTAGTCATCCTAGGAACAGAAAGAGGGGGAAGACAGAGAGAAAGTGAGAAATGGACAGGATGGGGAAGAATGAGAGAGCGAATGGAACGGAAGAGACAGAGAGAAAGAAAGGAGCGCGTGTGACAGAGAGAACGAAACTTTCTAAACAAGAAAAAAAGCAAATTTTTTAAAGTTGGCACACTGGTTCTGGAGTGACTCTTTGTAAGTATTAAAAAGTAAACAAAACAAAAAAAAAAATTCGAAGTGGCCTTCTGTAAAAGGAAAAGACCATCGCTTTTCGCTTTTGCTCGAAAAAAAAGAGAATGGGGCGTATAGGCTGTCCATCGTGTTATACGTTGTTTAGGCAACTTTTTGGAAAACGTTGTTCTCGCGCCACTCCCCTACGAAAGCTTTAAACGGTTCGTACGAAAGTTTCGGGAGGAATCGATTAGCAAGTTAATTATCGGCGATTAGAAAATTAATTCGGGAAAACTCTAAAACGCGTTATTCTTGATACGACAGATTTTTGGGTGAAAATATTCGAGCGCTCGGTCGACGAGAAAAAGTGCGATCGGGCGCGTTTTATTTTTCGTGAAAATCGGAACGACGCGCGAGAGAGCGATCGATTCAGGGGAAAAAAATGAAACGGAAAAAGAAAAGGAAAAGAGGATCGCGAATTTAAAAGATTTTATTACGATTTAGGCTTAATGTGTTCAACGAGAAGGTAAATTTGAACGAAACCAGCGGCAGGGCGGAGCAAAAGGAATTCGTGAGTCAAAGCGAGGAGATGGGATTGGAAGAAGAAAGGAAGAAATATAATTCAAAGAGCCGCGAACGAAATTGCGAGAAAGAATTAGCCGAAAGACAGAGGGGTTAGGGAGAGAGTGTGCGAGAGAAAAGGATGGGGCATGTGAACAGGCGAGAATGTGGAAAAGATTAAAATTAATATTGTATAAAAAAAAAAGTAGCAAGTGCCTTCCAAACAAAAAAAATTTAACGTGTCCCGTAGACCGTGACCACTTGTACGTGATGAAAAGTCATTCGAAATTTCGCATCACCAAATGAATCATTTGCGACAGAAGTGGAAAAGAAATGCAAAAGAGAAAAAAAAAGACGGAACAAAGAAAACCGGAAAACAAAGTACAGATGATAAAGATACAAGGAATTATTTGTGGGGACGTTGCGTAAAATAAACATTTCTTCTTAGTACGTACATATTCTCTTCGTCTCGTCTCGAAGTCTTGGCGACGCTGCGCGATTTCTGCGAAGATTAAACAGCACGGTTATAGTCGAGGATAGAATCAAAGGAGGAACTCGAATATTTTGCGAAAATTTTTCATTTTACTTTTAAACTGTACGATCGATCCGATCTCGGCCGATCCGTATCGATGCCGACCGATGAAATTGATTCGGATCGAATCGGATCGGTTCGGATCGGGTCGGGTCGGATCGGATCGGATCGGAAATTTTTCATGTCGATTACGCAATGTGTCTACGAATCTTTTGTGTGCGTGTAGAGCGAATGTACAGAATCTACAAGCAAACCCGACAAAATTTCTGTTTTGGATCAACCCACCACCGGTAATACCCTGAATGGCATATTCTCGTAAACGTTTCTTTTCGATTCGCTTGTACGAAAGAACGGAAATGGATGGTTAAACGGAGAGTGGGGAGCGGGGGGATGGGGGGAGGGGAGAGCGTGTAACTGAATTATCAGAGGGAACGGATATTTCGAGAATCTTTCGTTTACGCATTTTGATATATCTGTGAACAGATGAAGAAAAACAAAGATACTTATATTACATACATAAGGTATAAGTGAAGAAAAAAAATGCATCTAATACGCTATTATTGATATAGGACACAAAGTAAAGTAAATATATATGAGACAAAAAAAAATATATATATATACATAAATTGATATATTGACGCTATAAGATTGCTGCTGGATACGTTTTACGTTGAAGGAAGATATGATGATGCAGTTTTCCGTTCAAACGTCGTCGAGGACGAAACAAAAGTTCACGGGGAGAATTAAGTTAGACAAAAGTAAGGATCTTAGAGTCGAAGACAAAGTAGCTCTTAGAATTTTTATCGAGGCAACATAAGGACGGACGGGCGTGACGCTAGTATACTACTTTCGATAAAAACCTCCACCCATTTGTCCTCGTGGCTTGTGTACGTTTCACTCGCTTATCGATCGATCTCCCGAGTTTTCCGTCTTCTCGATCCGTCTTACGCGTACATGTTTCCCGATTTCCTAAGCGAACGTACGCTTTGCGAATTCGTGTGGAAGAATGTAACCGCCAGTAAGATCGATCGAAACGGTGGAAAGTCGCGGCAGATCCGCATCTGTAGAAATACTTATATAGCGAGGATCCACGCGAGTCTCGAGAACGGAGGAGAGCGTGGAAAAGTTGGCGAGCGAGACGCGTTTGGCCGCGAGGCAACCAATACTCGGCTGCAGTTGTAAAACAAATTTTCAACGTTCGTTCTATGAGAATTAAAGAATATGCGAAACAGGATCTGAAATGTATTACGCACGCGCCGAATCTTTCCTTTATTTTCGCCTTAGCTTCGAGATGTAATGTCTTATTATAATAACGATCGACCCGACATACGCGCCACACTTGTACACGAAAGGAAAAAGGAAACACCGAAGAGAATTCAAGCAAACCGTAAGAGTAAAACGATAATGAAGCGTAGTAATCCCCGTATCCGCGATTTACGACTAGTTTACAGGATGTAACACGTAACTGCGTTTACCGGAGGGACGTTACGACAGCGGAAGGAACGCGATCGAGAAACACCAAGGAACGGCCCGGTTCGATTCACGTTTCTCTGCTGCGGTAACGGCTAAACATTCGAGACTAAACTAGGTGGCATCCTAATTTACAGAAACTATTAGTCGAACAATAGAAACCGCACATTTTTCGGAATCCGATTATTTAATCGTATACATCCCCGGCCGTGAGCCAATATCCGACACAACGCGTCCACGGCACCCCACCACTTCACCCACTTACATACATACACGCGCACACACACAAACACACACACACACACACACACACACACGCACACACACATGACACAAAACACGTACATGTGCTCATACACGTCTACGTACACGTCTAAGTACACGTCTACGTACACGTCTAAGTACACGTCTACGTACACGTCTAAGAAAACGTAGACAGGGGGAAAACGGAAAGAGTTAAGTTATTGAATGATAGGATAAAGAAAAAAGTAAGAAAGGAAGGTATAAGAAAGACGAAGAAAGTATGAGAAAGGAGTATGAGAAAGATGTAAACGTACGAACGAAAGAGAAATAGCGACAGACAAAACAAAATTGAAAGCAAAGGAATATATTCTTGGAACAAGTACACTAAAGGAGAACACACAGTATATATTACGCGACAAACATGCACAACCGCGCGTTCACTGTAAATAGAAAGGATGCAACATTATTATACGACAAAGTTCATCTTTATTATCGTAACCTGTAATATATTTATTTGTCCGGTCGTAAAGGTATTTTATGTAATTTAAGATCCGAGCCTCTGTTTCATTTGAATTTGCCGCCATAGTGCGCTAACGAGGCATTGGTCGATGCAGTAACAGATAGAAAGGCGTTCTTTTGGTACGATAAATATTTTTGAAAGCGATTGCAAATAAAGTTGTGGAGCGCGTATGGCTTCACGTGACCAGTGTCTCGCGATAATTAGGAGCGAAATCGAAAAGGATCAGGTAATGCGGTCTCGCGATCGAAGCTGATCATAGCAATTTCCGACCAGCTCTTACCTCAAAATTTAGAATGTCTCCGAATCGTTATAACGGCTGTTACATACACGTTTCTATCGCCTTTCAGCTTCGATCGCCTGATTCTGCGAACCGAATTGTCTAACTGTCTTCGTTTCAGTTTCTAATCTCAATCGATTCGTTTGAAATCGTCGCGCAGCTTACAGTAGAAGACGCTCGCTGTCCAAGAACGACGACAAGCGCAAGTTTCTTTGCAGATGGCGATAGTTTGTAGTTACTATTGTTTCTATTTACATTAAAACAAAGTATTTCTTTTTCAGTAGATAGTCGAATTGATTAAACCGACACACTATACGAATAGTTGCGCGCGTGTCTTTAAGAAAACGCTCGAAATATGTGTGTGTACCCGTGACGAATCGCGAAGCGACGTTTGTTTCCGTTTTCTTCCAAACACCTCGGATACGAGGCTTTGGAAATAGTTTTCTTTAGTCACGGATGCAAGCAAAACCCGTCACCAATTACGAATTCCTCTTTTATTTATTACCGATTAGCATGTAAGATGACGTTCTACCAACATATGCTATAATTATAAATACACCTTATATATAGTGGAGTAAGCGTTACATTACCTACCTACCTACCCACCTACCTACCTATCCGTGCTTGACGGGTGAAACAAACAGATGAATCACGCAATCATATATTTAAGTTGCTATTTGGCACATATATCTAAGTAATATACTAACATAAACAGTATGCAATAATAAATATGAGAAATTAAATATGATCTTTTTCACTGAATCGCACAGCAACCCCTCCTATATTCTTTATCTTTCGATGCACGCGATGTTCCAACGATTATATATTCTTGATAAAAACGAAGGGTTCTGCACCAAAAAGACAATAAATTATTACTTCGTAAAGTACTAAGGCAGCAAATAAACAATGTTTTTTTAATACTTCTATTTTTCTTGGAAATAATTTTATTTACATTTCATGATAAGTTGTCCGGCTTCCGTGATGAACGTAATGTGTGTACGATCATACAGATATTACAATCAATGAGTAAAATAACAGCGAAAAATATAAAAAATACTCTAAAATGACAAAATTCAATTCTTTAAAAAATTGAAGGCGCACTCTTGTCAAATTAGATCTTATAGTCTTGCTGAATTGTGGGCGCAATTATACTTTCTCATGAACCGGAATTTTATTTCTATTAACTTCCTGTTGGGCGGGCGCTTGCGCGGGTTGTGAATCTGCTTGATTTGAACTATGTTTTTGTGGCACGGCGTTCGTCTGAATATTTTGTGGTACTTGATTTACTATGTTTTGTTGCTGTTGTTGAAAATTTGGAACTGGAGCTTGTTGTTGAAAATTTGGAGCTTGATGTTGTTGTTGAAAATTTGGAGCTTGATGTTGTTGTTGAAAATTTGGAGCTTGAGGTTGCTGTTGAACTAAAGGCTGATTTTGCTGCCCTTGTTGAACCGGTACGGCTCCAGGGTGTACTTGTTGAACAGGGATTTGATTTTGAGGTACCTGATATTGCTGATTCAATGGTAGCTGCCCTTGAAACTGTTGTTGCTGTTGTTGAGGAATTTGACCATGCTGCTGAGCAACTACAATCTGTGGCTGCTGTTGATATTGTGGATGACCTTGGTCTTGGAATTGTTGATGAAGCATATTTTGATTTGGATCTAATCCAGGAGCAACTGGTCCTTGCCCATACTGTGATGGAAACTAAAAGATATCAATAAAATTACTTTTACAAAATTTTAATTTTTACTAATTGGACATGCTAAAATAATATTTTTTTAGGTTTCTTTTTATTATGTTAGATCATTAAGCGTCAAAGAAAAACTTTGAAACCATACTTTATATTTACTTTAAATAAAACATATATATATGTACTATATATCGTCTTTTTTGATAAACTAAGGATACTTACCGGCTCGGACTGTGCCGGTATACTACCTGGGTGTGGTGGTCGCTAATAACAGCAACAAAAAGTGCACAAGCTAATTATTATCAATTACAAAAACACTACAAACAATGCTTTTTAAAAAACAGACAGATTAAATGAGTGAATAAAACCTAATCACTGGTAACGTAATATACTACAGTATATGTATATATGTACTCCTTCCTATCCGTAAATTTAGTTAAAATAATAAGCGGAAATACTATTATACACATTATACAAATGTTTTTCTACAAATAAAAGCGAATTAATTGCTTACATAATGCTTTCTTTAGAATAAACAATTTGCCACATCAACGTATCAACGTATAAACTGCTGCGGCTTCCAAGTTCATTATTCTGATCAAACAAAAATATATATAATTAACCTTCTTTTTTGCTTACGTTAGATACATTTTTGCAAATACTATGTTATGTAGAAGAGTATTAAAAAATTATATATAGAGTGTTCAGTGAAATGATATGCACGATTTTTGAAGCATTCCCGATAATGTAATAAAAAAATGTTTCAAACACAAGTTGATCTGCTTTTAATCAGCTACAAATTGCAATACCTAAAATCGCCAAAAAATGCTCCTTTCTATAAAAAAAAAAACGAGGTTTATTGAGAGCACAAACGTGATTGTAAACATCTGATCTAGCGCCTTATTAAACCAAATTCTTATGAATTAATGAATTTAACATTTCTGACTCAAGGTCATCTAAAGGTCATAATACTATAGATCGTTGTACTCGTCTTATCAAGAAGACTATGCCATTTAAGAAAATCAAGCTGGTCTTAATTTTTTTTATAGAAAGAAGCATTTTTTAACGACTTTAAGTATTGCAAATTGTGACCGATTCGAAACAAATCAATGTTTGTTACAACATTCTTTTTGTTAACGGTAATGCTTCAAAAATCGTGCACTCCATTTCGCCGAACACCCTATATATGTATAAAAATGTAGAAGCAATAACGAAATAACTTTGATGCCACTTCAAAGTTCCCAAGTGACAAATTCAAATAGCACGATTGCGACTGCTCCCACAACCTCCAATTGACTTTTGACTTTTGTCAACGAGATTACTTTAATGAACCGTACCTTAATCATGCTTCAATGGCACCTCCTAACCTTCAATAGCACAACTTTGACATCCGCATATGACTAAGTAACATTATATACCAAAGACAATAGCCTTGGCATTCCCACAATTTTTAAGCCTTTCGGCACCACCAATGCAACCTCAACAATATTACTCTAAGTTCCGAAATTAAGTAAGAATCGATCCAGTTCGCTATCCAGTGATTTTTCTTTTGCCGCAACTTACATACATGTACATAATGTATACGTATACAATAAATGCATCACATTAGATGAAGTACATATATATATATAATATAATTCTTATTTTAAAGAAAAATATATAAAAATTTTAACGACATTCGTTTAAAGCAGAAATTTTCCATATAACCTAATATCTTTTGATATTATTTTTAACTTTCTAAGGTCATTAATTCATTCATAGCATTAATGGAAGATATACGTTAGAAAGAAACAAGTTAATCAAAAAGGATAAATAAGCACTAACAACATAATATGCATAATCATTGCAAAAAACGTGATAGCTAATCATAACAATGATTTTTACTATATTATACTTACCATTCCTTGGGCAATCATTTTTTGTATTTCCTCTTGCTTGTATCTTTCAAAAGCTTCAAATTCTTCTTGAGTGTAAATTTGTTGTTCATCTAATCCTTGCCACCCTTCATCTTGTTGAAAATTTGGTTTCTTTGTTTGTTCCAAAAATTCTTCATAACTACAACAATAACATGAAGTAACTAATGTTATTCAAAACATAAAATATATGTATATATATATACAAACCTAATAAGACCATCTTTGTTAAGATCAGCCTCATTGAATACATGTTCCCTCATTCTCTCCATCTCCTCAGCTCGTTTTAATAAATCCTCTTGAGGTGCTCCTTGAGCATAAAGTTTATCCAATTCTTTCAAAAATAAAGCTTTAACTTCATCTTGATCCCATACTCCATTACCATCAATATCTAGGGTATTAATTTTTATAAATTACACAAAATTTATAAGACTATAAAGACAAATATAAAATAAAAATATAATACCATGAAAGAAAAAAAATGTTCTAGGATTAAAGTCTTCGCTTTCCATATGATCTTGTTTTTCCCATACTTCCTCTAGTTGTTGTTTACTTCCTGGATGATGTACCTGTAATGTGCAAAATGGAAGAGACAATAAAAATACGTGTATATCAGTAGAATATTAAATCTTTCATATTTACAACTTACAGGTTCGTGTTTTTTCTGCTTTTCCTTCATTGCTTGTAGATCTTGTTCATACTTCTTTTTTTCTGCGTCGTTCATATCTGTAATAAAACAGAATACACAAGAATATATTATTATCACAAATAATCAATACACATTTAATTTATAATAATTACGTTTTAACTTTTCTTGTTCTTCGTATTTCTTCTCCATTTCATGTTGTTTAAATTCCTCACGTCTCCTCCTATCAGCTTTTGCTAAATCCTCAGTCGTCTGTATAAAAAAACAATTAACGTATTTATATCTGATAAACTTATACAATACTAATGCTGCATTACCTTAGCAATTAATTTCTTTAGATCCTGGATCTCAAATGTACGTGTATTAGTATGATCTAAATGTTCAGGTATTTTTAAATGTTCAATATCTAAACCATTCTTTAATTCATTTTCTTTTGTCGCAAGATGTCTTAATCTTTCTAGTTCGTCTCTCTTTATTTCATCTAATCTTGATCTAATATTGTGGTTCACAAATTGTAATTGATCGGCTATCTTTCCTGTCTAATAAAAAAATAAGTTACAAATATATATAGCAACATGAATTGTATTCTTTAAATTCAATAGCAATATAATATTATTTTTTTCAAATTACACGTATATCTGCTTCATCTGCTTTCTCCAACTTCTTTTGAAAATCGGGATCACTCTCTAACACCTGAACTACTTCCATTAGGTATCTACGATATTCCATGTCTACCTATGTAAAAGACTTCTGCTATGAATATTGTTTATAAAATAAAAAATTATCTTTATTGTAAGAAACTTACCATTGGTTCTATATCTTCAACTTCATTTTTATTATCATAATCTTTGCTTTTTTGATTGACGGGTGGTGCAACTGACCAGTGAACTGTCACAGTTATTAGAAGAAATAACAGGAAGTACTTCATCTTTCTATCAAAAAGAATTGTAGACCATAAGTAAAAATTATGAAAATATGATAAAAACTATTAACCGATTGATTATTTACTGAACAAAATGAGAATGAAAATAATGCACGAATTAGTTGAATACAATGTTATATTATAGTCAATTGAACAATATCTTATTGCTTTACCACGTTTCGTTGAAAAAATATGAACCACTAACGTAGCATACGCGCAACAGATGTTTCAATGGAAAAGTTGTCGTAATAGGTATTTATGCGGAAAATATGCTGATTAGGTCGATTCACATACTTGCATCACTAACAATTGGCATAGCTGATTCAACAAATTAAAAACCAATATGTTTACTCGAAATAACACTATATTCTCTTCATTTCTAATATTATTATTGCATACGTGAAAATTGTAACGTCGAAATACTCTTCACAAAAAAAAAAGCTATAAAAATGAAAATTTCAGAAATATAAAAGTGAGAATATTCAGAAACTTGAAATCACACTAATTAAATGACACCACATACAAAAAAAGTGCATATACAGAGAATTCTTCTCAATATTGCTGTTTACCGTTACCTTGATCGCCTTGGTGAAAGTATAAATGTATAAATTTTCAGCCGACACACAACAGAAGATTTTCTATTCTCACTTAAAACTTAACCAATAAATAACTGTGGATCCTCGTGTACAAGTAATCACAATTATGTGTGATTAACGATCAGCTGTGAGATAAAAGTGAGAACATATTGAACATTATATATTTCACACATATATAAAAGTGAAATATATACCGATTATTTGAGAAACCAATAATAATCTCGGCAAATAACAAAAATTACCGTGGTACGTGGTTGCAACGACGGGTAAATGGATACAGATAACGATGTGATCTCGATAGCAGGATTGTCACTGATATAAAATGCACTAAAATTCGCTTCTTGTATAAACTCAACACGATACTGATAGTTATAACAACAAGCAACAACAGTTATAAGAAAGAATTAAACATACATTACATACAGTACATAGATGAGCAAAGACAGACGTACGCAATCGATGATAGTACCGGTCAGTACCGAAAGGTACTGATTTATTCAAGATTATCTTTTTTCCGTCGATGTCTCACACGGTTACAATTATATTACATTGTAGAAGTTTACAGTTCGTGCGGTAGATGGCAACACGAATCCATTTCGTTACAAGGGTTTCTTCCTTGCTTTTACCGATAGAAATTATATTTTAAAAAATTTACTTCATTATATTATCACATGTTCTCACAAATATATACACATACGTACATCAAAATTACCAATAAATAGTTTTTTTTCTTTAACTTACTGTTGATTTTCAACTGATGTTAATTCTTAGCAAATCCATCATATATACGAACGCCAACTTAATTTCATCACACCATATATTGTATATCGACAATTTTTCGTTAGACAACAAAAGCAATTGTATGAACAATAAAAATCAAAGTACAGAGGTCAGAAACAAATGAAAATACATAGATACATAAAACAAAAATAGAAAAAGTTACTTTAAATATGTAACACAATGATCGTATACTAAATTGACTTCAATTTTCACAAGCCAGATCTATAATAGCTTTTTTACGTCAGGTAGCAAATAAATTTAACATGTTCAAACATTATATACACTATCAATGACAAATTTATCATCAAGATGTTACAGCAGTTTTACCTTGGCAAGTGGGAACAGTCTAAACAGGCGGTGAAAGGATCAAATGCATACATTGCAATAGAATATGTACATATGTACATATATGCACAGCGAGGTACAGAATGTATGCTCACGTTTTGGGGGTCACTTGACCCTCTTACCATTCTCGTGACACATGCGACGTTATCGATTCAGTATAGTACTGGTTTGAATTAAAACCACCCTGTGCTAAGTCAATGGCATATGCTTGTACAGATTATGACCACGCCCCGGTATCGATTGAAGTCCGCCTTGTTTAACAAAATTCTATAACAAACAATATAAAGAATAGAAAATTGCAGGTAATTTTTTTTTTGCTACAACGAGAACAGTAATGATATCAACTGAAAGAGCAGATTCTTACTCACTTATAAGGTAAATCTCCGTCCATGAGATATGTAAATATTATTTTAGAATAAAGATAAAACTGAGGTATAAGAAAGAATGCATGAAATTGGATGTATGCATGTATACGATCGAGATGAAAAACGTTGGAATGGCATTTGGGTATCTGTTACTCAGGTAAAATAAGTTGGTCAAACTTAAAAGTGGCTTTAGAGGAAGCTCGTAGTACCAAGATTCAGAAATTATAATTTATTCGACAACGTTGAGCAAGAAATACTTGACACTGAGAGAAGGCAGAAGATAAAGTTAAAGGTATATCGAAGAGAGCTAGCGCCACAGAAATACCGTAACACGTAATCGTGATCTCGCGCTGGGCTTTCAAGAGGAAAATGGCAGCAGGAGAGCTCGTGAACGATCGTGACCACCCCGTCGAACACTCGAGGAACCGTGAACTTTTGAATTCCTCGAACGGTCATTAGGACAAAAGTATACCTGTGTCTACGATCGTCCAGAGACCTGTTACTTTGGAACAATGCCTAGCCGGACAAGTGTTTTCGTATCTGATTGACCCATCTTTCGACGGAACTTGGACAAACGGCTAATTTTTCTTCCAGTTAACGACCTTGGTATACCTGGCGTATCCGCCTTTTCCTCATTCGTCTCTCTCTCTCCTTCGCCCTCTTTATCTATTCAATTCTGTCTCTTCTCCGCCCCCCTCCCCTTCCCCAGAAACGATTCGCAAGATCGTGCAGTTACGCGAACACTCCGTGAACTAATCCTCGATTTCTTACTCAGCTCCTTTTTACGGTTCTTCTTTGCCTCGGCTTGACAGCGTTCATTCATTAGGTGCAACCAATTATTTCCTGCCAATACGGAATTTCAACGTTGGCCTTTGTTCCTTCGAACGTGTCTGCTCTACGTGGGCGTTGATGTCTCTCCCTTGCTAAAGTACACAACTCCAGAGTCACGACAAATATTTTACTTTTTCTCCGACAGACGTCTCTTTATCGTTTCGGACCTCGATACTCCTCCGAAAGTGCGTACAGTTCGTTTTAGCGAGTTGGCCGAACGCGACGAAACACAATTTCACGAGCGTGCTCCTTTGCTAGAGAAGCAGGTTGCAAGGAGCCGTTGTCTTCGGAGTGCGAAAAAATTCTCGCTATATGTTGAGATATGACGGAAGCAGCTAAATGCTTAAACGGTCGAAACGCAGGCTTAAATGCCGTTGATTGCAGTAGGAGGGAAATGAGAGGTTGCACGACGGACTCATATCTCTCGCGGCAACCAGCGTTCCCAAAGACGACCGCGGCTAACGACGCGTGTCCTTCCACGAATCGGCCAACGAACGATCATTCTCCTTTCGATCGAAACGCAAACCAATTGCCAACTCGAAACGTCGCTTCGGCTCGTTCATTCGCGCTCCCTCTAATTCACCGTAGCCTCGTGAGCCGAGCTACTTTAGCCGTCGCGGCGTATCATTTTTCACCGAAAAAATTCTCAAGTTTTTTTTTCGGAAACGCAATAGCATCAGTAGCGAACTAAGAATCGATGGATAGCGTAAACGGAGAGCGTAAACATAAACGAACGTTTCGAGTCTTTAGCGTCGGCTGCGTGACCAAACACCGGTCCGAAAGTTTTTAATCACGTCGAGACACGGTAAACTAGCAAATGCCGAACAGCTTGTGTTGTAAACGACTATTTAGCGTATCTCTGACGGATCTGAAATAAAGGATAAGCGATCGAGAGGCTTCCGCTTCCTATGAGAAATCGCTTCCGTTAAGGTGATTCAAAGAAACGAGAGCTACGAGCGTAGCATTTCCTTCGTGTTCTCCACTCTCAGATGCCTTTTCCTCGAGATACCTGCGATATCGTGGTAGTACCTGGGTCTAGCGATAACTATCGACTAGTGACGAATAATAGTGACTAATAGCAAACTAGTGACTAATAACGAATGTGCTCTCCACCTTTCTACTCGAGTATGACATTCGCGGTAAGGGATGATCACATAGCGAAGATGGGGGGGGGGGAGAGAAGAGCATAGGGGGAAAAGGGAGAAAAGAGTGAAGAGAGAAAAGTAACATGTAGGAGATCAGGAGGAATAAGAGTAAGAAGAAAGGTAGGAAGGTAGTAGAGAGGGGAGGAGGATAAGAGAGCGACAGACAAGAAGAAGCGAAAGAGGAAGAAAAGAGACGGAGGGAAAGGTAAAGACGCAGTGGAACAGGTAAAACAAAAAGTCGGGAAAAAATTGAAACCAGTCTCGGTCGGTTGGTAGTTTGGAGTCTAGCAGACTGCGGGAGCGGACTCGCTGCTCTCTTCTCCTTTTCCACCACCATCGCTATCAGTAACCACCACCACCAATGTGTTCGGCAACGACTTACGGTAACAACGGCAGCGGCTGCAGCACCACCACCACTACCAACTCGCTTGGCTACCATCGCCAACACCTCCTTTTCCTCCTCCTCCTCCTACACCTCTTTCCCTTTCCGCTTCTCTGTTTCTCTCGGTCCACGTCCTTCCTTAATTCAGTCCAATGAGAGTCGCTCTTCGATTCGTCGCACCCGTCATAGATCCGCTCGTCTTCATTTTCAGGATACTTTTTCTTCTCCACCTTCCTTCGGTTCGGTCGAATCGTCTGGTTCGCCAGTAGTGTGTACCGCGCTGCCTCGAGCTCTTGCGACGCATCGATTCCGAGATCGGAATATTACAAACCGGTCGGTCCGCGCGAATACGCGACCAACCACGGACAAACATCGTGCTCAGAGAAAGTGTCAGCTAGTGCGAGCAAGAGTGGGTCGCCCGAACGGATAAGATCGATAGATCGTGTTGTTCTCTGGAAACACCGAGAATCCGACGCGAAAAGCCAAAACATTGCAAGTTGCTCAAGAAAATACGCTGTTCTTACGTTAAGAAGGATACGTTTGACGGAGAGAACATGTTTCGTACCAGTCGCAACGCGAACCGGTTGCGCGTGCTTAAAATAGTTACCCGTGCATAGGTTACCGCTCTACCCACCGCTTACTCGTTGGAATACGTTTCAGCATTGTCAGGTAAAAGCATACTGGCGAATCTCTGTTTCTGTGGATCTTGCAGCGATGAAAAATCGGAAAGAAAAAAGTATCGACGCTCGTGCTGTTTGTCGTAACCGTGAGGCTTGGCGCCATGGATCTACTCGCGCAGTTACTATGATTCAAATAGCTTCGATCATCCGACGTGTTGCAATGATATCGAGTCGATCTTGTTGCGGTTTCGCTATTCTATAAAATTAGCGAGACGCTTGCTCCACCGAGTATGCTCGATTCTATATACATATTTCGTTGCCACGCGATATCGGATTCTTGCGAAACGTTTATCTTGGCCGCGTGCACGCATTTATAGTCGGCCATTTCACGATCGATCGAGTCCCCCTTTTCTATTGCTTCTTAGAACGAGGAAGAAACGACAGGTTAAAAGCATCGATACGAACAGAGCAGCCTTTGGTCCGATGAGATCTTTCGTACGTTGCGCGTTATTCAAGATTCTTGAAAAAAAATCAGCCGAGAAATTCCTGCTAAAAGGCGAAACACGTGAAAACCGTTTAAACGCGAAGCAACTGTACCGACGAAAACGAAGATGTTCGTGAATTTTTCAACGAAACTACTATTAACGTACGGTATTTAGAAAATACAGAAAAGTACGCTTCTTTCTAGAAATACTCGCGCAGTTTGAATCGATTGTTGATGCATCCGTATGCTGTTCGTCGCCTCTTATTGGATATGCGTTTTCGCGGCAGCGACAACGCCAGACAAGTCAAAGAACTGCAAAAGAAAGAGAGGAACGGTGCAAGGAGAGCGAAAAGAAAGAAGCGAGAAGGAAGCAGAAAGGAAAGAGAAAGATAAAGCTCATGCTACGCCATTCGCGACCATTTCGATACAACTTCTACCGAAATAAAGAACGATACGAAGAAATAGAAATTTGAATGGCGATGCGAACGCTACGATACCTTCCACGAAGGCGATTGCTGTTTGTTATTGAAGTTATTCCATTGCCTCGGGCCAGAACAAGGCGAGGCTGTAAGCACGTCTGTCCCTGAATGACGAACGTTTACATTTCAATACAGTTGGAATTTTTCTAAAATTGTTCAGTCTCTAGTCGCGATGCGCGCGGTGCCTCCATCGTGATTCCTTCGTTGCATAGGACATCCTCGGCATTTCAATTAGCCACTTCGACGAATAAAATTTGCAGCCGTTTCTCCACGGTTTATCGGTGTATTTACAATCTTTTTTTCTTTTTTTCGATTTTTTTCTTCCAATATAATGTACGCGGAATATTTCCGAAGGCTATTGTAACGTATTTCACGTTGCTCTGTTGACGAGTGCTGCGGACACTCGATCTTTCGTTAAAACAATTTAATCAAACTTCTTAATCGTATTCTTCACCGTGGCAATATAACGCTTCGTAAGTCGAAATTAGTCGCGCTTTTCCGTTACTTCAATATTCCATTACGATGTACTTTCCCGAATTCCAAGAACGCTAGGTATTTGCGCATTAAGTATCGTATATGTGTACAGTTGTGCAAAGCAATCAACATCCAAAGTGAATATTTACGCAAAGGCAACTCGTAATGGACACGCTGAGGAAAGGAATTTCTCGAAAGATCTATCTATACATATTTGTTATGAGTCTGTAGAATCAGCGGGCCATTCTATTCGGTGTTTCGACTTAGAAGAAAGTTTAAGTTTTAATGAAGTGGCACTTGTCAAAAGTAATGCGACGTTACAGAATCGTCAAGCAACGATCAAATAACCGAAAGGAGTCGTCATAAAACCGTTCCTTTCGATATTCATTTACAACTGCTACCTTTCGAACATTAAAGTGGGGGGTCCTATATGAAAAAGAATGCTTTAATATCCATCCTGTTACTCGGTTAAAGTTCGTTTCACCAAGACGATCACCGTCGAAGGATCGCGTCCGGATATACAGTGAAATTGAGGAATTCGTCAGGAAATCTGTCGCGTAATATCGAATCGTGTCTTTCGGATAAGTTTGTCAACACGGCAAGGAAATTCGTAATTTGCGAAGAATTTCTTGCACGTAAATAAAGATATTAGTGAAGTGTCGAAACTGGAAACTCGTAAACAGCGACAGTAGCCAGGTAATTCTCGAATTAAACGCAATTTTTCTCGGATCCACGCATGTAATAGGTCGTTGGAATGAAATTCCTTTCCGATAATAATTCACTTGAAACATCGTAGGACGTGATTATGCAGAATATAAATAGCTACTTAATTGGGGTCTTTGAAAGCTATAATTATTACGCATGCAATCATTTTGCATCGAATTATCGGGCATTGCGTCTTTGAAATCATTCCTTCGCTCCTTCTATCTCGCAGAATCACGTACTCGATACGCTAGCTTTTTGGTCTTGCTACGTATTTTGTATACTGTACTTTTCGTTAACGTGTAATTAATTACTATACGCGCTCGATTAATATCATTCTCTGCATATTTAAGAATGAAAGTTATCGATTGATAAATTTTCATGAATGAAAGAAAATCAGTTTTAAATATACAAATAAACTTGAATATAGGTTAGCATCGATCAATGCATTCCCGTGGATGATATTATCGTGGATGATTATTAGTCGTTTACTGGAAGGAAGGATAGGTGTTTCAAAAACACAGAAGATTAAAAGTTCGTTGTTTCGGCACACGACCCCCTCTTAATGACATCCTGACTCACGTTCATGAATATTCTTAATAACCTTAATCGAGCTTCATGGTCGTAATCAACATACGCGATTCACGGTCCACCGTAGACTTGATAGTAGATGCGTGTGTTCTTGCTCCTTCGCGATATTACATCATTAGAAGGAAGTGGCGCCAATTTATCGCTTTTTTAATTGATCTCGATAACCTTCTTACAGTACATGTAAACTTGATACCGCTGTTCCTATCGCTATGTACATTAGAAGTTTGACCTCGGAACGTGTTTTATTTCGTTCGATCGACGCAAAGATCCGCCAAGCGCGAAGGAAAAGTTTCGCCTACCGTTGAAACCAGTTGAGCCAGTGTGATATTAACGTCCGCCGATGTACTGTTTTTTTTTTTAGAACACGATGATGAGTTGGAGCAGAACGCTAGTCGTCGCTATCATTGAAATTTCATTTCTGTCGGCAATCACCAAACACTGCGAAGGATGCAACGAAGCGATTTGCGCCAGTGTTGTCAGTAAGTGTATGCTTACGCAGAGCTGCAAATGCGATCTCGTTACATGTACCTGCTGCAAGGAGTGTTTCTCTTGTCTTAGTTACCTTTACGACGAGTGCTGTTCATGCGTAGGTAAGCCGTCGCTTCTATTTCCTACGGTTCTCTATGTTCGCGAACGAACGTTACAAATCACAAGTATATCTGCGTTTCTTAATCGTATATCTCGTTGTCTGTAGATCTATGTCCAAAACCAAACATAACGGACAATCCATTAAGCAAGAAGTCTCACGTGGAGGACTTTAGCGAACCGATGCCAGGCTTGTTCCAAGCGTTAACTGCAGAACCGGATCCGCACGAACGTTGGCTCACATTCACATTTCCGGTGGATTTCGACATGTCTTTATTTACGCCAAAACACGACAAAGAAATGAAATACCATATGCGTATGTATTTATACTTCCCTTCTTTGTTGTTGTTGTTGTAAAGATACGTTTACATGAAATCCGTTCAGACGAAGAAATTTGTGGTCCTTTCAGATACCGCTGACGAAGAGATACATCCATTGAAACCAAACGTAATGACAGTGAATTGCACCGTTGCATTTATGGCTCAATGTAACTCCTGGAACAAATGTCAGGCGTCTTGCCAAAGCATGGGTGCTACAAGTTACAGATGGTTTCACGATGGTTGTTGCGAATGTATAGGAGACACCTGTATTAATTATGGAATAAACGAATCCAGATGCATACATTGTCCTTTGGACAAAGAAGAGGACGACTTAAAAGATCAGTATGACGATTACGGCCAAGACGAAGATGATTTGGTGGAAGATGAGATCGATTAATATTATCGGTTCTTTCTTCAGCCTGTTTCTTTCAGTGGACTGTATGTATTAAAATGTATAAAAATTAAAAATGTCAAGGGTGAGTGCAATCTCAGTGACGATGATACTTTCAAGAATTGAATTACAAACAGTGACGTCGTTTGTACTTGTTTGTGATACTCATCGTTTCGACATTATGTGAAAACTAACTTTACGACTGACGACTGTCTCGTCCTTTTAGAACGATTTTCTACAAAGTATGCGATAAGTGATGGACATCGTTCCCTTTAAAAGGGATCCGTTCGTTAGTAAATATAATTTAAATCATTATGTTCTGTAAGGCTGAAAGCTATCGATTGTCGATACATCTAATGGTATCGCGTTTGGATTTAATTAAGCAAACGCAAAAAAACAACAAATTTAATGATGTTTCGAACTGATTGGCTTATGGTGTGACTTCAACGACATAGCATGTAGTCTCATTCCTCATTCTTAAGTGTTAAATATGCATGTAAGTAACTCTGTGGTGTCAAATGTTTTATTTTTTCTGTGCCATATGAATCAAGTTGTACATGTATCGACTCATTCATAATTAATTGACGCGTATCCGATGCGTCAATTATTCAAACAAAACCTATTGTCTGTGTTCCTCTAATGTTTACTTCTCTATATTTTAAAATGTTTTGACCAATTTTATGACGCTAAGAAGTTCTATGACTATACGATATTAACAAGATGACAGAGGTTACGCACGTTAAAGGAGCAGAGACGACCAATTTTGAACAAACGTTATGACGATAAGAAGTTCTATGACTATACGATATTAACAAGACGACAAAGGTTACGCACGTTAGAGGAGCAGAGACGATCTGTACGATTGATGATATTATGCACACGCGAATAATTAAATTGTAGAAAATGTAATTTATACTATATGGTTTAATACTGCATTTGGTTATACCAATGTATGATATTAAGATAGTATAAGGGATCGAATAGGAAAAAATGTTCAAGTTTTCAATTTCCAATTCATGTGGTTATATGTAATATAAATAACAACATATTAGCATAATATTGATACTAAAAATTGCAGATTCCATTAAAGTTTTACCATATTGAACTAAGAGCGGAACTCGGAAATGAAATTACATTGGAAACATACCGATGAGCAATTTTTCCTTGAAAACTATTGATAGACTAGACAGGGAAAACGGAGCCAATATCAAATGATCGACCATAAATAAACTAGCGCAGACAATCAAAAATCTTACAATCAACTTTTATAAACAATTCTATTTTGAATATATTTCATTCTTTGAACGATTATGTACCGATTTATCGCGCAATATATTGTACAAACACACCCATTCAACTCTACTTTATATTGAACATCAAATGCCGCGTTTTACGCGTATTTTCAACGATCACATACATTAATTCATATACGCATTATTAACGCGCGTTACTGCATTGCGGTTATAAATACAACAAAAGTTGCAGCATTTGAAAGAAAAACACAAAACATGTTTACATACCACGTATTTATACAGGCGGATGTTCGTCTTGCGTTTCATTGCTTTCTGGCAATTTAATGAAAGGCAAATCACTGCCACTCCACATAGAATATAATTGAGATCTCGCGCATTCCTGAAATGATTAATGTTACTAATGTTACTAGATACTCGATAATCGTTTATGGATCGAAGCTAATATACAAAAACCACAAGTAATAATAATAGCAACAATTGTTTTAAACTGTAATCATGCATTACCCCACCACCAGCGCTCTCGGAACCTGACCGACTATAGGCTGATATGCAAGAATCCGTCGAAGAACTGCTCTTACGTAATGGTTGTGTATCTACGGTACCTAATGGGAAAGTCAAACGTTATACGTGATTGACTTTATTCATTGCACTTAACGCGTATACTTACCAAATTCGATTTCTCTATGATCACTGTGCGAATGAATGCTATCTTTGCTATCTCCGTGACTACCACTAGTTCCACTTTGTTCTGCACAGCGTACAATAAATAATTTATTGCAATTAATAATGACGAATAAATTTTAATATACATCAAATCTCTACCCGAATCTCTGTGTTCTCCACTATGTGCACTCTGATCACTTTCGCGATGTCCTGATTGATCAGAATGGTCACTTGAATGGGAACCGCGTGGCCAATACCTTGGAAAACCTATTTTGCGAGATGCTGGCCACATAATAGAATCGTAGTTTGACTCAAAATTGCACGTTGTTAATGTAACACCTGGGATATGCTGATTTGTGTAAGCAATTAATTGATTTAGTGGTCTAATTCCTATATAAATATTAAAACAATTCGAGATTGTAATAAATCGTTATAACCGACAACGTTTTCTTTCTCTTGTACACACCTGGTTTACAAGATAACAACTGAATTGCCTCCTGCAAGCCATCTTGACTAGCCATAGTAGATGCTTTCCATATTGTATCTGGCGTGGTAGATCTACTTCTGTTTTGATGAGGTATTCTTAATCGCGATCTAACATCTTGTCGCGGCCAGTCTGTGATGTTTCTACAATCCCATGGCATAGACCATCTTCTCATAGTATTTTCTAATACTTCACCCGACATTTCCGCGGCTGCGGTTTCGGACCATCTCCTCTGAACCTATTACATAAATGTTACAATACAAACACTATATAATATTAGGGGAAAAAAAAGTCACAAAAGAGCTGCAAAGTTTGTACCTGCAGAGGAAATAAGGGATATGGTAAAGGTGATCTATGAAAATTTTGTACAGATTGTTGCATTGACGACGAAGATACTAGTGGTTGTGAACTGTACAGTCTTTCAAAACATTGTTGAAGAGAGGCAATATCACATTCGGTTGTACCACTCTGAGAACAGGAGCATTCTGCCATTCCCCCTAAAAAAATAATTTCATAAATTACAATGAAGTAAATAAAAAATTAAATAAGATTTAATTTAATTCTCACCTAGGCATTCGCAACAAGCAACGCAGAATTGATACTGTAGATTTATGAATGACAATAAATTATCTCTAAGTATGTCCTGAAAATCATGTCGCTTAATATAAAAATCTGTTGCATACAAATTTTCTATGAGATAAGATAACTCAAAATAAATATGTACATGCTTATCCCCTTTATTTTCTCGAGTTTCATGATCCCTTAATGCAGAAATAATATGATTTTTCACAGTATTACTGGCTATGCATGTTGCTCTTGTAAGCTCCTCCCAACCGGCAAGACACTGTCCTGTTAACCTGCATTGTGTTAACGTATCATGAGCTGACAAAAGTGTTTGTAATGATTGAGCCAATTTTGTACCCGCTGTGCACAGGCCATTAAGCGTCTGTATTAAAGAAAGTAATTTGTTTTTGCGTACTTTAACATGAAACTCATAAAAAATACACAAACCTGTAAGTACACTAGCCAATTACCAAGACACTCATTTACCTCCAATTGAAATTTAGATACCTGATTGTCACTGTGCTTTGGTTCTATTCCACCTTCTGCCATACTTACATCCTATTAAGTTTTATACTTGTATTAGCAAGTTTAATCACCTATTAATATAATAAAATGTAAAATCTATGATTTTATTTTTGTTGCTACAGATTATCTTTAAAATCTTACTAAAAACTAATGTTTACATGATGTATGATATTCGAAATATAGTAATTATTCAACAAGAACGAGAGATAGAATAATAATAAATACAGTAATGGTAATATTTTGAAATGATAATTTTATTGTAATAGAAAGGAATTTAAGAATTAAAACGATAACGATTTTACAACAAAAAGTTTCGCAAATCGATCACTTACATGCTTTTTTCGTTAGACGGTGTATTCTCAATACTAGATTAGTAGAAGAAATACAAATCACAAATTTGACGGTGGTATCGAAGCACAGTTACCGGCACCATTGTGAGCTGCCTCGTGCATTCCTCATCATTTGGATTCAGTGATACAAAAACCGAAATACGGTTGCACTCATGTGTAGTTGTATTTCTCAACAAAACATTTAATACGAAATAACTTGACCAGATGCCGCCATTTGTACTCGTTCTGTACGAAGGATCGAACAACCTCCTAAACCTAGGGAACGTAGTGAATTTAGTGACGCGCAACCTACAAAATTTTCTAATGAGAAGTTTAAACCATTTTTGTAATGTTATTTCATTCTTATTATCATCTATTCCCATTTGTATACCTACAATATAATTTTTATAAGAAATGTTATATTTATGTACTATTGAAATAATGAAACATACTGCGAGTAATAATGTCGAATTTTTATATTATATGCTATAGTGAAACATTTCTATAAAAATAATGACAATGATTATAAAAGGAATATAAAAGTTTTTACTAATATTGACATGATAGTGACATGAGATAATTCTGGTACAGTTAGTTAAGATGTTAACTGGAAAAGATTTTGGACACCACTATCGTAGATCAGACTTGGTTCAAGGCAATTTGAACAGGGAATATCATGTTTTTAGCACACACTTTCTATATTTATTAATTTTGTATTTTGTTTTTATTAATATACTAATTTTCATTATATACAATAGAAAACTCTTATTTACATATACATTACGAAAATAATTTAAATAAATCATTAAACAAATGTAAAGAAATAGAACAAGTTAATTACTTGATATGTCAATACCTAACAATACGCGAATTGAAATTATATATATATATATATATATATAATTATTATTATTATTAATTAAATGGTTGTTAAGGCAGCATACAATTTTTATAAAGGAAAAGTCAAAGGGTTTTCAAGTATTATTTTTCAACGTTCAACCACATCAGGTATGTCTATGTAAACTTTCCTAAATCCTGTTGCTTATTTTCTTACTGATCATCCGAATTATGCATTATGTCTTTCATTTATTTGAGAAATCGAGAGAAGACACGACGCTTGGCGAGGTGAAAGGGGCCTGAGCGTGTGGTGACGTAGACGTTGATAAAAAAAGAAAAGGATAGAGTAATGGGTCAGAAGGAAGGCGAAAGAAGGAAAGGAAGAGGTGAGAAAGGTTGCAAGGAGAGAAGCCGATCGGAGTGGAAACGCGATCGCGCGCGAGGGACATCGTGACTTAGGTGGGGAGGGTGATGTGGTAAGAAGGATAGAAGGGAGGGGTTTAACGGTAAAGTTGCTGTAACAGTGTAACATTATAGCCGTGTTTTTCGATCCTTTTTTCCTTACTACTACCCTGATGTTCAAAGGAATACCCTTTTGCGGTCTCCCGATCTTTACAATGGGGTGTTTCTTAATGTATGGGAGCTACCATCGGTGATAAATAATAGAACTTGGAATCTAGGAAACAATGAAATCCATTTAAACGCGTGCCCGAAAATACCTGCTTTTGGACTCATAAATTTATCGTTTGCTTACTTCTAAAAGAAGCATTCATTATATGTAAATGACTACTCTAAAATTGGACATAACCGATTAATATTATTTTACTTTTGGTTTCTTACTTTATGGCACCGTTTACGTTTGTAACAGCATTGCTGTGTGGAGGGAGGAAGGATAAAAAGAGAAAAGTCGAGGGAAGAAAGAATGAATGGTACATTATATGTATATAATGCTTGTATGTGTCAATGTAAACATAATTCAGACAATAGAATTAACAGGGAGGTAAGCATATTCTATATTCTTGTGAATTTTTTAATTATGTAGTTCTAATTAATGAACAGGAATAATACGTCGAGCATCGTTCGACAATTTGAGGATGAAAAGTAATTATTTACAGTAATTTCAGATTCATTTCATCGCTAGTAATTTCTGTTCACGGTTTCTTGAAAGGAGCGAGTCGTAAGATCGTGGGCAGCTAAGACAGGGTTTGATCATTTCTGGTAACACTTGCCGATTTTGGTAAAGTACGATTTTACCCGAGCAATATTAAAAAATGTCGTTTTACAATCTGATTCGCATATTGACGCAGTTAACTATCACAATATGTTGATTCTACACGCGCCAGCTACGCACACGGAAGTAATTACTTCTGAATCAAATCGTTACTCTTACGGAACTATTCCACTAATACATAACTTTTATAATCATGCGCAGGTAAAAGTCGTTGTGGCTGCTCGATCATGCGTTGGCTGCTTCACCTTGGAAACGTTATAGATACGAATAAATGTACAAGTACACAGTCCAATAAAAATACATACTTGACAATCGCAGACAAGCCGGTATTCCTCTCGATCTTAAAGAATAAGTATCAAAGGTGCACAGTGCACATACAAGAATAAGATGAACAATTCAAACTTTGTATGACACTTAGGTTTATACTATGTACAAGGTGTGGATTGCAAAGCGAAATGTTGAGAGGAACGTAGTTCCATAGAGCATAGGTTCCTTTACAGTAGTCAGTTGGATGCACGGTGCATGCAGCACAGTACACTGTACTTTCATAATGTCGAAGGAGTACAAGAGACTCGAAGCCTCTGGCACTCGACGGACAGCTAGTGAAGGGAACGGATCGTCATACTCGGTCGTCATCCGACCAAACGGTCAGCGAAAATGCCGTCGAAAAGTTGCGTTTAACGGTCTTCGGTTAAACGTGAACTAAATTTACCGTGAATGAACCGAAGTCGTAGTGTGATCTTCGAATTGTATTCTCCGAACGTAATCGTTTTTCCGCCGTTTCCCGCCCCGTATTGGCAACTGAAGAAATGACACTAATACCGAGAATATGAAGAGTCGAAAATAAAGTTATGGCCAAATATGGAATACGGCGAATAATTCCGTGCAGTGCGAATAACAGTTAAACAAACTTAACGAAACCATGGAAGAACAATTATTTGATCTGCGGATCGCATACGGTGACTAAAAACCTGCTTATTGAACGGTAAAATAGGAAGAATCTTCTGAGTCACCTTTGAACTATACTTTGGCGCGAGTTCGATAGTAGCGTTCCTATTTAATTTTTGTGAATTAAAGAACAAGCATATTTTGTTATCGAAACTAGTTTTCATCGGTGCCACGCATCGAACAAAGAAACTTCTTGTGAAAGTTTCCGTGGTGCACGATAAAGTGTTCTCTTGTAGCGTATACTCGTACTTGTGAATGATCGCGACCAAAGTTAGTGCACTTTCGATGTGATCCCGGCTTTTATCCACAACAGAAAACGATATATCGAGGATGGGACGAGAGATTCTCCTATCCCTTTTGGGAATCCTCGTTGTGGGCGCAGAAGGCAAGTATTTTTAACATAAGTTAATTGATATTATAACATAACTTTTCAGTAACAATTTATGTATAATGGCCAGTCTAAAGACTGTTTAATCTGCATGAAGTAACCTTCGATGTTAGTTACTCAAGTTATTTTTAATTTAAATCATTTGGAATCAAACGTTCGTTTCCTTTTGACCGAAAAACACATTTTGCAGTAGGACGTACGATTCGATGTATCTTGAGGTTCATTGAACCACGAAGAACCGATAAGAAAGGAGCGCTGATCAGCCGTTTCAAAATTTGAAATTCAGCGACTATATGATATTTTCCATCTGTTCTCCAGTTTTGTCCCTGGCACTAAAGAAAGGAATACAAGCGTACAAAACAGGTACCGCCCACTCGATTCTCGTCCACGCGGATTTTCTGGTGTCTCGAGGTCACCCGGTGTATCCGCCTCGTATAAAACGTACAGGTTCCTACCGCGTCGTGTTTTGTTTTCTTGAAACCTTGCGAATTTTTCATACAGGTTTTTAATTACGGCCATCACTTTGCCCACAGATAGTTAACGATAAAAATAGTGTACAGTACCACCTTGAAACGCTCCGTTCCAACAGCAGATGCGGTTCGTAAAATCAGCGGACCATTTAAAAATATTCATCGGACAAGCCGGTCGGAAACAGGATGAATTTACATTCGTTTTCCTGTCTGGCTAACCCTATGCCAATTCCAAGCAATTTTGTATTAAAATTGCGTGTTCTCCGCGATTCTTCATTTTTTTATTCTATTCGATTAAATTTAATGTGAACGAGACTGGTCTCGCAACGTAAGAAACAGGACTCGTTGTGGAGGCAGTCAATCGAAGCGAGTTTTGCCTTTTGTAACTCATTCTCCTGGTTGACCTACATGAAACATCTATGTAGCTAGACATTACACCTCTGGTGTGCGCATATTAACGGCTCTATAATATCACTATGCACGACAATTTTTCGAGAACTACTTGTAATATATCATTAGCTCTACAAGAAACACGTGTACTAACAGCGGGCACTTTTTTAACGTACTGTCTTCTTTCTACTATTTCATTTTACTGTACGGTACGAGGCACCCAAGACACTTTCGATTCGAATTTGTACTTGAATTAGACGCGGTAAAGGTCTCGTAAATGTTGAGCCGCTCGGTCCGTTTTACGTCATCGGCAAGTACCTAAAACACAAATCTTTTCGTCGCGGGTAGCGTTCACGTGAACTTTCATTTGCGCAAACAAAAACGCATAAGATGGACGTAATCTTTGTCAATCTTGCAGACTTTTTCCACTTTCTCGTTTCTTCACTCTAAATGTTTCCTCGACAAAAACTTTTCCCGATTAAGGCTTTTCTTTAGGCGTACCAAATCTGCGATTAAAACGAGACAAGCTATAAAAACTGTATTAAATTACACGAAGTTGCCTTTCCCATGATTACCTCATAAATAGAATGGTCTACAAATTGATCGGTATAAGTTAATATAAAACGTTGTATAAAGCGAATATATTTAAGAGAGACCAGTTCGCACGATTCTGACCAATCCAATTCGAGAGGCTCGTGGAGATCGTTAGCGATAAAAGTATAGGATAATAGGTCGATCTGTTGGGGAGCGAACCGGTGCACCGCGGTGTGGCTAATGTAGCGCGTTGAAGCTCGTGCTAAGGTGGGGAAGTAAAAGCGTCCTCGAGATTCTAGGCGATCGCTTTTCTTTCGTTCACGAGAAAGAGGAAGCGTGTCGAACGTCGTGGATTTGCACGATTCTAAGCTGAGACCGATGTAACATTTAGCTGTCGACTGATTTAGCTGAACTAAGG
This sequence comes from Bombus pyrosoma, assembly GCF_014825855.1. NCBI lineage: Eukaryota > Metazoa > Arthropoda > Insecta > Hymenoptera > Apidae > Bombus > Bombus pyrosoma. Next base: position 5,214,048 of record NC_057776.1, read on the forward strand.
CATGCGAAACTCGTGATAACTTGTGCTACCATAAACGCACCTCTCTGGGTGGGGCACCATGCTTCGACGACCAATACAGGTGAAATTTCAGGCGACAACGAATTGTTTTCTCTGTCTGGTGATCAACATGCGCGACGCGGACTCTGCGTATTTTGATGGTGGCGGCGTCTACGAAACACGATTTTATATTAATTAGCAGAACGTTTTTCGAGGTGTTGTATCAAGCGTCTAAAAGTTTTGAATTATTTCAGATTCGTAAGCGTGCGAACTTTGTAACGAGGATAGGAAAGTGTACGGTCTGCGGCGAGGTTTCCATTTCCTGACGTTGCGAGGTGTCGCAAGTCACCGTCGATCGCGATGACACATACGCCACGTGCTCTGCCACCATGCACAATAGATTAGGAAACTCACGAAAAAGAACTTTCTATCGTTCTGTATCGATAGAAACTGATAGAACGAACAATCCGTATTTTTTTACCATGTTACTGGTCGACTCGAAATTAGAGGTTTTAAGAGCTATGAATTCCAAGATGATCAGCTCACCATCTGTTCCTCTCAGTGGATCTTTCTTCGTTGAACCGAATAACGATGTTAACCGGTTTCCCGATGCCCTACTGGTACCCTCCAGGCAGTTGTAAAATTCGCTCTCAGTATGTGCCGTTTACGTAAACGCGACAACTGGAAACATCTGTTATTACGATCAAGTACTTTTGTCTTTCTTCTCGAGCGTGTCACGAGCCGCAACAATATCGATTAAAACATGCGTTAACGATTTCTTTGTATTTCAGATTTAGATCCTAAACGAACAGATTACATTCACGGAGATGCGCTTGTTATCTAGCACCAGCTTGAGATCTTACGCAAAATGAAATTTCGAAGAATGATTCGAACCAAATTCATCTTTCAATAACCGGCAATCGATCTCTTGTTTTTTTACGAGATACTACTACGTAAACAGCCACGCCTACTTTCCCATTTCCTGACAATCGCTTACGTGCAATATTGTACGAGAACATTTGAAGTATGCAGTTAAAAGCTGCATACTTGTTCTTCTACGGCGTATGGAGATTGAAACAAGTGTAGCAAAAGGCTTGTACAACGCTATCGATTTTTCAATAATTTAACGTATGATCTTCGTGTTTTGGGACCTGCAAGAGTAGTGGATATAGAATATTGGAATAGAACAGATTTGTTAAGAATCATCATTACTTGCAAGGGAAGGAAAAATGATCTCGGATGGGGAATGCGTCAAGTTATATTTCTGCGGGATAGTTAGACCATTTAAAGAAAAGTCAAGAAAAATGGGTAAACCAAGAACTGTATCGTGACACGCTTCACCGATAGTAGTCTCGGTTCGATTCGAAGTAGCTCCACGTCGTACCGTTATTTCGGCTTCAAAGTTTTGTTACCGCGTGACCCAGACCCACGAAGCGATCAACGAATGCCAAAGACCAAGCTAAAGCTAGCAACGTGTTTACACGTATGCACGCAGACAATTAACCGGGAATTCTCGACCTCTTCGTTTCTTCGAGGTCTGAACCGAGCGTAGCTCTTTCGCAGAATTCCTGCGACCCGCAGTTACATTTAGAAAAGATCTGGAAGCTTCCGAAGGTGTACGCACATTTTTAACGATTTTCCCAAATATTTAGATTCAACGGTTTTGTAAAAATGCCTGAATTCTAACGAGTCATACGCGTACACGCGTCGGTCAATTTCGAAATACCAAATGTCGATGTATTCGAAATACGAAAATTTAATTAAAAAGGAGTAACGGCCATTCAGAGTAAACATTCGATAACTTTTGATACACGATATTCCTCCGTGACTAATTAAGAAGTTTAGGTTCAAATCTTGGTGAAATGACTGTAATTAGATAGAAAGTGAGGAATAAAAGAAACACTCAACATAGTAGGAACTCAACGCACCGTGTTTCAAATCGAAATAATCGTGGACTGTAGCACGCGCGAACGCGTTTGTATTCGCTTTAATTAACTCGTTCGCACGAAACGGTAACTCGGTGTTTCTCGAGAGACACCGAGTTCCCGGCAGTTCGAACCGAATAAAGGAGACAACGCTGGCTTTCACCCGGCCATCGAGTACACACGAAGATTCAAATTTAAATTAACGGATTCCCACAGGCGCTCGATTGAAAAGAATCAGCGGCACAAAGGCGAGGAGATCGTAAATTAGAATCGTTAAGATTCTCCATTCGAAAATTTAAGGCCATCTCTCGCGATCAGCCTTGAAATATCACCGGAAACTTATTCCATGAGTCGCACGACTGCGCTTCTCTAATCACTTTTACGATTGTATCGCTCGTATACACGAGCAGCGTTCACGCAGTTTATGTTATTCTCCTTGCTTATTTCCATCCTGACATTTTGCATTTTTATGTCGATGTTGCAACGATCAAACGTCTTATCGGCCACGAATATACGTCTGTTCATACACAATATGTATATCGTACATGTGATTCGATGACCGGAATCTTGTCTTGTCGTTGAACCGGCTAGTTCTAAGTTAGTTCTAACTTCCTCTACCGATACGAGACACGAAAACATATAAATTAAATCGCAGGCTACGATGAACATTTGTTACAATACTCTTTTAATGGTTTAAACTTTTCCAAGGAAACGTGGAACGGAGAGATACGCACTTAGATAGCTTTTGTTAACATATCGAAGTTCTATTCTCAGAGGAATGTTCGTACATGTATGCGCGTTAATTTCCATCGTTAGCTTCCAACCATTGAGTTTTACATCGCAAGAATCCTCAAGCCACATACGGTCTTGCCGATTCTCATACGCTCGTACCTCGCGTTTCCAACCGTCCATAACTTTATGGCACTGTGTCTATTTTATCTTCGTCCTACTAATTTTATAACCTTTTGCAGAAGATAGAAAATCTTTTTCCCGGCTCATAGAATTCGAATAATGGCATACGCGTGGGATTTTCATCGTAGTTTCACTTTGCATCACCCTGTCATAGCTATTGTTTGTCATATTTTAAGAGCGAGACATGGCGGTCTTATAAACTTGAGCGTTATGCGTCCTTGACACGTTCTTTCGAATTGACAACAGGTATATACTTACATAACGAAAATCACGGCACATTAAATGGAAAGTAAGTCGTGTCAATTATTCCGTAATCAGAAATTCCTCTGTCCTATTACCGCGCGGCATTTAAGCCAAAGATATTCGAACAACTTATATCCGAAATTTCCTGTTCCTGAAACTTAATTGCTACTGTCCTGATAATAATCGACGTCTCTTTTAATTCTGTCGTACGTAAAGTTCATGGCAAAAGTATGAAAGTTCCGATAACAATTTTCGACAGAATGAATGTTCTTCTCTTTAATAGCCGAAAGTGGTAAGGATTGCAGTTTCACCAAAAGTAATCGTCTTATTTTCCTGAGAAATTAGCTACCTTGCGTCTATCGTAAATAACAGCGTTGAGACTATCAACTTTCTATTTAATATTTGATGTAGTATCAACACGTTAATCCTTCGAATGATCAACGAATTTATTAAAACTCTACTTTGAAGACGTCACCGCTGAACTATCTAATTTTCTTAAACATAGGATTGAAGTGCGGACATCCGGCTGTACCGATGAATGCCAAGGTGTCATTGTCCGATGAATCCATAGCAACAGGCACTTTGGCAACGTACACTTGCGACGCTGGATACGAATTGTTCGGGTAAGTGAGGCTTCGCGAGTATTCACATCTCGCGAAATGTTAAGGGAGTGTCTTGAATTAGAATGTTCTAAAACAGCGTCCTTTTGTGATTTTTTTTAGATGGGAAAGAAAGAAATGAAGTTATTGAATTTTGAGGTATGTTTTTATATATGTTTAACGAATACAAAAAAATTTTTTTTAAAGTAAAAAAAACAATTATAACAGATTTCTAAGCCCATTTCATGGGCTGCAATCTTAAATCTGCGGGAAAGATTCACCTCGTAATTCTTGATTGAAACAAAAAACCAAAAAGGGATTAAATTATTATATATTTTTCTTCTGGGTGAACTAAACAACGGCAGAAAGAAACGTGATATTAAAAATTTTGGCGGGTTTAAAAAAAAAATGTGTTTCTTAAAAAAAGATAATAAACTTTAAGGTGCTATAAGAATTATTTAAGTAAACTTTTTTTCTGCCTTTGCTTAGTTCACCCAGAATAAAAATATGTGATAATTTAATCCTTTTTTGGTTTTTTGTTTCAGTCAAGAATTACGAGGTGAATCTTTCCTGCCCGATTGAAAACTGCAGTCCATGAAATAGGTTTAAAAATCTGTCATAATTTTTTTTCTTACTTTAAAAAAAATTTATTTGTATTCGTTAAATATATATAAGACCATACCTCAAAATTCAATAACTTCATTTCTTTCTTTCCCTTCTAAAAAAAAAAATCACAGAGAGACGCTGTTCTAGAACATTCTAATTCAGGACACCCCCTTAAGCAGCGAGCATCGTACTCGAGTAATTTAGAAGAATTCGTTAGAGAAAAGTAAAGCAAACAGTGCATGGCGAAGGAATCACAGCAAAACGAAATTGGGAAGAAACGAATGCCAGAATGGACGTTACTTTATTCGCATAATATGTACGAATGTGTTCGAGTTACGACCGAGTGAAACGATCGTTTGTATAGTAAGTACGATATCCGCCGATAGCAACGCTTATTACGGACTTTCTCCGTTTTCTTATAATTTGTATGGTTGACGATATTTGTTCGCGTGCTGGCCTTTTCTTCTCTTGCCGTGCATTGTTTACAAGGAAACGGAGAATTCTGATTTACTTCATTCGACTATTACTCGCTCAGCAGTGGCAGCCTAACATGCAACGCTGGTGGAAAATGGCAAGGGGATCTACCATTCTGCGGTAAGCGTTAGTTTGCTAATCTTATATATAGCTTCGTTCGGGATATTTCTTATCCTAAATTTTTCACCGAGCGTACCACGTTCGATTACGCGTTTCTCTTGACAACAAGATGGTACGCAGCTTTCTCCTCGATATGTATATCGGCACGGTTTCGCAAAAGAGACGATTGCACTTAGCGATCGACGAAATTCAACTCTTTCCTCTTAAAATGCAGCACGAAGGTATTACTCTGACGAGCGTAAGTTAGAAAGCGATTTTTCGTATGCTACGAGGCAGCTTCGTTAAAATGCGTCGACCCTTGGTCCCGATATTGGTCTCGCTTTTTTCATTCGCTGCGACGTTTCACTTTTACTGGCAAAATCCGTTTGAAACGCCGATGGAAAGAAAGTTTGCGCAGCACGGTAAAACGTATATCGGCGGAACGTTACGCAACCAGCGATTTATTCGGTGACAGTTGCCTTAAACTGCGACACCCGATTAACAGCGTCGCGTAGAAATTATTTTGATCGAGAATGCGGAAAATTCCTAAACCTCAAATATCTACGACTCGGTGAAACTATCTACGACGCCGGATAATCGTTTCTCTTTATTACTAAACGCATCCTGCCGGTAATAGACGTTTTGTTACGCGATTGTAGTTGGTGACATCGTCTCTCGGCTTTGTTCGGTTCCAAGCAGTTTACTCTGCAACGGTTTGCTTCGACCCGCTCGTTTACTCTTTCCCTTCCCTTTTTCTTTAATTCGCTGCTCTCTGTTCGAGTTAGTCACCGTGTCGTGTTTGCTGAAATACGCGTTGTTGCAGGCACGAACGTCGCCTTTCGCAAACCAACCAACCAATCGACCACCGTACGAGGCGGAGATGCCAGCCACGGAAACGACGGCGATTCAAGTACGGAACACGATGGAAAGAGATGCACCGAGACTCAAAGCGAGCCTAGCCCTTGGTGGAAGGTCGACCTTCTCAAGTCGTATTCGGTAAAAGTGGTCAGAGTAACAACCAGAGGTTGCTGCGGTAAATGTTTCTTCTTATTTCTCATATGTTTACCTTCATTATATATAGAAAGTGGAATAAAGTGGATATCGTTTTGTGAAATTTAAAAACTCGCATTGAAACCTAATACTTTCCTTCTGGAGCAAATAATGTTGTACGTGTGTGCAGAACTTTCTTCGGAGAAACGATCCTCCGTTCGTTTAATGCTTTTATTCGGCCGTCAGACATCGAATCGAAAATGGGAATAATTCCTCCTTGTCAACAGGTCATCAACCGCTTCAGGATATCGAAATACGCGTTGGTAATAGCAGCGTAGAGCTGCAACGCAATCCCCTGTGCGCCTGGTTCCCTGGCACGATTGGTAAACAGTTGCTTGCTTGTTAAAATATACGATCGTAATTGTATTTCTGGTTGATCGCTCAATTCTTACAGAAGAGGGAATCACGAAGACTTTCGTGTGCGCCAGAGCCCTGATCGGCCAATATGTGTTTCTGCAGCTGGTCGGCGTCGAGGGAAGCTTGAGTTTGTGCGAGGTGGAAGTGTTTGCTGTTGACGGTAAGTCGAAAGCTGAAAAGTAGGAATTTCTGTCGACAGTCTATCGAGGCAAATCTTGTAGAAAAGTTCTACCTGCTTTTCCGTAGAATTCTCAACTGACAGATGCGCTTACACTGGGACGCCAGCTGACGCTGACCTGGCTGCTTTCAATTCCACCTGTTACGAGTTCATCGTGAAAAAGGGTGGCTCCTTTCAAGAGGCCAGAAATTATTGTCGGACAAGAGGCGGCGATCTCGTTCATGGTTTCCAGGTCTCTATAGCAAGCCTCTATAACAAGGGCTCTCTGATATCTTGTTGTTGAATGCGTTCCAATCCTGATCTCTACTGTAATCTTCGTATATCTTGTGATACAGGCTGCAGCCTCGGTGTATATACTAAACAATCTCGAAAGGCGGAAGGACAAACTGAAGACGCAACTAGTTTGGATAGGTGCTCAGAAGGAACCGCTGATAACGGCGAGAACATGGCGATGGGTTGACGGTGAATATTTTGCTCTTTACTCTGTTCGATCTGTATCCGAGTCCCGTTTATTCATCGACTGCAGCCAAAACAGATTTTTCCATTCTCACGATTTATCAGCAACGACCATGAGAACCGGGTCGAAGAGGTTGAGCAACCCTGGTTAGATTCGTCGGCACGAACCAATCAATTTGCTTCGCAATTACACGATAATTATAGTTCCGTCGACGAGTTGAATTCATTAATCCGAAATTCGTTTCTCGACGAGTTATCGTGCTCTACGGAAATCAAAGATCATCTCGACAGGGATTATCGGCGTAATAACACGTGCTAATAAATAGAACGTGAAAGTTACGGCTATGAGGAAATCAACGGAAGTTACACCCGCGAGCGTCTCTTACAACGTATAATCTCTGTTAATTGTTTGTTGCGTCTGGATCGAACAGACGAAAGGCTTGCTTTAGATGCCGATCTTCCTACGATGAGGTTAAAGACCTCCTTATTTATCTGTTTGGCGAAGCGAGTTTCCTTGACGCGTGTAAAATATATCGCGTTAATTTCCGTTATTTCTAGGAGAGATTGTGCAAAAACCGTCCTGGGGAAAAGATCAACCAAATAATTATAACGGCGAGCAAAATTGCGTAGTGCTGGACGGTGGTCGTAGCTGGCTGTGGAATGACGTTGGCTGTAACCTTGACTATTTGCATTGGATATGCCAAAGCAGTGAGTAGCAATTGATATGTAGATATACATAAGCATATATACATAAGCACGGAAAGCTATACCATAAATTCAGTCGAACATTTAATGGAGAGTACGATGGAAATATGTAATTTATGTACAAGCCTTTCGGTTATAAATTGCAATGCATATAAAAATATATATTTATATATATATATTTCTATTTATTTATCCAGGGCCACCTACTTGCGGTAGTCCAGAAAAGTTCGAAAACACAACAATTATAGGCACCAAACGAACCATAGGATCTACGATAGAATACGTTTGTCCCGATGGGTATATGCTAATAGGATCGAAGAGTAGAACATGTCAACCAAATGGATTTTGGAGTGGCGAGCCGGCCATGTGCAAATGTAAGTTTAATCGCACGCGTATCGCTACGCGCGTTGCATAATTGCTCGGATAATAATGATGCAGCTGGTGATCGGTGACCATCTTGCGTATATTCAACGTCATCTTTTAAATGCTTCATAGTTGTTAACTGCGGCCCCCTGCCTGAACTGGAAAACGGCGCGATCACGTTGGTCAATAAAAGAACGACTCACGGAGCGCTTGCTGATTACGCATGCAAAGAAAACTACACGTTGCTCGGTGATGCGAGGCGTAGATGCGGAGACGGCGGTATATGGAGTGGACATCAACCTCAGTGTTTATGTGCGAGATCAACTTTACAGTGATATTATCATAAATCGTAGCGACACATCTACATAATTTAGAGTATCGTTTATTATTTTGCAGTTGACTGGTGTCCGGAACCACCTCAAATTAACGGTGGAGTTGTGACAACTACCGGAAAGAGAGCAGGCTCGACAGCCACTTATTCTTGTCAAAATGGCTTCATTCTATTCGGAGATAACGTAAGCAACTTTAAATACAATTTAGACTTTTAACTTTGAGCATAATTTGTCCTACTTGCTTTTCTCTCATTTATTATGCTCGCTGCGTACAGCCATTTCGAACGTATATTCTATTATGTATATCTTTCACCGCGATTACAACGCTATTATTTAGAGAAGTTGCAAAAGATTTGCGCAAGCTGTTTATTTAAGAGATTACACTGCGAAGAGAATAGAATATTAAACATCGATAATCAATTTCGAAAGGTTCTCACGTGCGGCGTCGGCGGTGAATGGTCAGGTAAAGCGCCTCAATGCAGATTCGTCGATTGTGGAGCACCGGCGCAAATTGAGTTCGGTTCCGTGACCCTAATTAATGGCACCACCACAGTTAAGAGTTTGGCCGTGTATACTTGTCTGGAAGATTACTGGTTGGTTGGTGAAGCGAAGCAAGAATGCACCAAAGAAGGGAAATGGAGTCACGACACGCCGTCGTGCGAATGTAAACAAATTAAATCTTTTCTCAAACGCATGCGACATTAAACGATATAAAACGACAGATAACTTGAGAGCCTCGATTATTTCGATTGATACAGTAATCACCTGCGAAGAACCTGAAGTACCGGCTGGAAGCTACGTCGTCGGATACGACTTAAATGTTCACAGTGGTATCGAATACCATTGCGAAGCAGGATACTTACTTCAAGGAGAAACAAGACATACTTGTGGCAGGGACGGTGAATGGTCGGGAGAAGTACCGACCTGCGAATGTAAGTTTCACCGTTGTTAAATTTGTTAAGAATTCCCTTCAAAGGAATCTCGATTTCTTTGGATTAATTCCGCGGCGATAAAAGTCTCTGATGACAATCTCCTCGACTTTCTGTTTCATAGATGTGGACTGCGGGAAAGTTTTGCCTGTCTTGAATGGTGCTGCAGAATACGTGAATGGGACGACTCATCTCGGAAGCGAAATCACCTACAGTTGCACGAGAAACTATAGGCTAAATGGAGTGTCAAGAAGATACTGCTTAGACAACGGTCAATGGAGCGACGCGACTCCAAAGTGTGAAGGTGCTTGCATGTTTTATTTAAACACAGTTTACAGTTTATTTCACATTTGAGTAAGGATAATGTCTCTTTCCTCTTTCTCGCAGAAATTCGCTGCCCGGAGCCGATTTATGCGGAGCACGGAATTCTTTCTGTGACTGGCAATGATCGAATGTACGGTAGAACTCTAATTCGGACGGGAACTCCGGAAAATTCTAATACCGGTGCGACTTCCTACAAGATCGGTGCACTTGCAAAATATCGTTGTGAAAGAGGGTACAAGGTGGTCGGGGAACCTCTATCCACTTGCGAGGACAACGGAAAATGGAGCGGCGAGGTTCCGCGATGTGTCTGTAAGAAACTTAAAAGATTGTAGTATTTAAACCGTTACGAAATATTCGGTTTCAATAAATACATTTTTCAGATGTCGATTGTGGGAAACCGGAACACATTCAACATGGAAGATATACTTTAACGTCGAACGCTACCTATTATGGAGCTGCTGCTCTTTACGAGTGTGACGGTAATTTTGAATTGGATGGATTTGCTAGGAGACTGTGTCTTGAGAATGGCACTTGGAGCAGCGACACCCCAGTTTGTAAGGGTAATCGTCTAGATTAGAATTTAATTTCAGATTATAAATACTGTTTTAAAAAAGTCTTATACGAGGTAATTTCTGTATAGTAGAAAATGTGATGCGTGCGATTACGTTATAAACGTTGATAGTGTCCTTATAGTAAGCTGTATCAACGAATGTGATACATATCTTTTAAAACGTTCAGTAAATTTTTTTTATGTTACATTCATTTGCACTTTGTACTCACAGAAATTAGGTGCAAAGACCCCGAAAAAGAGGGAGTGTTATCCACGCAAGTTTCGACTCACAGCGTAGGTGGAGTGGCTCATTACAGTTGTCCGCGTGGATTCTACATGGAAGGGAACGAAACTAGAATATGCTTGCAAAATGGATCCTGGAGTGGAAGCACGCCAGCCTGTTTCTGTAATTATACATATCGTTTTACTCTTCTTTAGGTAGCTTTAAATTAGTTAACTAGAATACATTAGTACATTAAAATACAAATCTGTATCTATAGCGGTCGATTGCAAACATCCGGAACCTATAGAAAATGGAAGAGTGATAGTGGTGAACGGAAGTACTACTTATGGTGGAACCGCAGAATATCACTGTTTACCACAGTACGAAAGAGTGGGGCCGTTTTTGAGAAAATGTTTAGATACTGGTTCATGGAGTGGAGAGGAACCCAAATGCGAATGTAAGAAATATATTCAAAGATATATTCAAAAGAGGAAAAGGGAAATGCATTTTCACCCATAAATATTCGTTATTTGATAGTTATGCCAAATGAAGTAGCTGAAGCACAAGGCGTGGGTACTAGCGTTGGTATTGGAGCTGGAGTTATAATATTTATATTAATTATCCTTGGACTCGTCTATCTAAGACTGTACGTAGAATTTACGAGAACGTTGACGATTAATCTTTAAATAAAAAGTTTGTCAAAATGGCATATCTTTTTAGGAGGAAAGCTACGCCGGTGAAGAACACGGAAAATGTTCAAGCGGCTGAAAGAAAAGAGGACCAAAATGCTGCTGTTATGTCTTATGCCACTCTTAACGATGGCACAACTAACACCATGTACGAGAATGTTCCAGAGGACGGTCTTTACGACAGTCCTTACAGCCTAAGTGGCAGTACATACGGGTGAGTCGAAACAAATATTTCTTTCAGGAATTTGTCTCGTAGAAAAAAGAAAAAATTATAAATTGTCTTCATTCAATTGAAGGTACGGTACCAATATGAGAAGACATTACGGTAGATCGGGACACTATGAAGCAGAACCAGTTTCAAACAGGAACGGCATTACAATTAATGGAGTATCCGTGCGATAGTTTTGAAATACGACAATTAGAACCGAGTGTGTTTCTTAAAGTCAGGTATTATTTATGTACAATGTACAGATAGGAGGATACAAATACGTGAAGCTTTGTTATCTTTATTTATATTATTGTATTCGGCGCATCGCCGATGTATGTAAATAAGTAAAGAGAAGTAACGTGATGATGAAGAAGTGTCTATGAAAAAAATACTTCGATCTTTTCCATACCAATGACGAAAGTGTGTAATATTAACGAACTTTATTACATCACTTCCACGATTCAATTCATGTATGTATTATTATGTATATAGCGTGTTCTCCTAATTTAGAATTACTTGTAAGTTTCAAGCGATGAATTTGTAACATAAATTCGTGTGTTCATTGGTTATGAAAATAAAGAAACCAATGCTCTCTTGTTTTATTTTATATTTTGTTACATCTTTACGGGAAGTACATACCAAAAATATAGTTATAACGCTTTTGTAAATAGTTTCAATTCAGATCGATGCGTTTCAGTATCATTATTTATCACATATACTGTAAATATGATTACGAAATGAATGTCAACTACATGTGTTCGGATTCTTTCATTGCCTTATAAGGTAATGATTTCACCGTCAACGATTTACTCCAACTAAGGTACCTGTAATGACGTATCCTTTCGAGGATAAACCAACGTTTTTAGTACACGCTATTAATTTATTACGTCGGTTATTATAAAATATTTAAATAAATTCGACCGTTTTCAAAGCAATATCAAATAACACCCATTGTAATTTGCAAAGGTAAAAATTAGGAATGATTATTATTCTTGTAATAGGAATTTTTATATGTGGAATTTAAAATAATTATATTCATTGCACTAACGTATTTTAAATATCGAAGAAAAAATTGATCATCGTAATTCTCTTTTTTTTTTTTAGTTGCATGTGGCCTAATTTTTGGATGTCTAGAAAAGGCTCGTGTAATGGATAAATGATCCTTCACTAGATGGCGTTACTTACCCGGGTGTGGTGAATAACCATAGAGTGACGCGTAACGTGAGTCACAGTGGTGCACGAGTATCTGTGCTGTACGCTTTTTGGAGTTCTTCTCGTTTCGAAGCTGCTATTAATCAGGTTGGTAGAAATTCGTTTGTGTACTTTAACGCTTCAATATGAAAACTTCCAATGACTGATTTGCAGATATGAAAACAGTCTGAAAAATACAAAATATTTGACAGCTATCCAACTTTGCTTATAAGAACGGCCATTGTTATTGTGTCGCTTCGAATGATATGCATACGTTTTTTGTCAATTTCTGTAACTTAACGAAGCTATTTTTATAGCTCTTTTGTCCTTTAAAAATAATGATATTCTTTGTATAGCAATTTTTATAAGAGTTCCAACTATAACCAATAAATGTTTATCAAAAGTCAAATATAGCCTGTTCGAATATAGCTGAGCGAAAATTCTGAAACAAAGAGTAATAAAATAGAAATTGTAGCATGATATTTCATTGAAGAAAACTTGACAATGTAAACGCATTGAGAAGAGCTGAAAACGTAAGGTGTAATATTACTTTTCAAATAATACCTGTTCAAACGAGTGTGCAGCAGATTTTAGTGTCCCAATTTTGTTATTTAAATTATAGTTTAAAATTCAAATTGAACTGTATGACGTATCATGTATTAAACTGTATGGGTATGTATTTTTATATAGATTTCTATAGATGTAGAGTGTAATGTCCTCTTTGTTGAACCGTCACGTAGACGATCTTATTTTTATCCTGATTTTGGTTACGTCGTGATATCCTAAATTAATTGTCTAAAAATAAATAGTAGCTCAATAAAGACTATCCTTTAGATACGTCTAGTGGCTATTATCTTTTTTTTTTTTACACTGTTCTAATTCAACATGAGTAACTAACTGGTAGTCAAATCTACATAACCTCTACTCCCTTTGCAATATTATCTCTATGAATTAAGCAATTTATAAAAATACAGCAAATAATAACTAATACATACTTACAAAAAATATGAATTAAATGATGTAATTGTCTTTTTTATTCATAATTTTAGGAATACAAACATGTCTTCGCGTAAAACAGCCGGACGCCGTGCAACAACAAAAAAGCGTGCACAACGCGCAACATCAAACGTCTTCGCGATGTTTGATCAAGCTCAAATCGCTGAATTTAAGGAAGCTTTCAATATGATCGACCAAAATCACGATGGTTTCATCGATAAAGAAGATCTTCACGACATGCTTGCCTCGTTAGGTAAGACGCTAAGCAAGTATTTTTATCGTATCGTGAAGATTTTTTAAATTTTACAAGGTAATTGATTTTTTTTCAGGTAAAAATCCTACTGACGAATACTTGGAGGGAATGATGAATGAGGCTCCGGGACCTATCAATTTTACAATGTTTTTAACTTTATTCGGCGAAAGACTTCAAGGCACAGATCCGGAAGATGTAATTAAGAACGCCTTTGGTTGTTTCGACGAAGAAAATACTGGGCACATAAACGAAGAACGTCTTCGAGAATTACTTACTACAATGGGAGACAGGTAATTTTTATTTTTGCATGTAGTATTCCTTATTATTATTATACTGAAATGAGTAAGAAATTCATCGTTCATTTTTTGTGCATCTAGATTTACGGATGACGACGTGGATGAAATGTATCGAGAAGCACCTATCAAAGGATCGATGTTCGACTACATAGAATTTACCCGAATTTTAAAACACGGTGCTAAAGACAAGGACGAACAGTGAAAAATTTGAAATATCCCGTTCTTTATATCTGTTTGATTGAGCGTGTAACATTTTTTAATATGGTTGGAATTGTAAAGTTTCAAATATCACTTGTATTTTATATATCCTCTATTAATGAGAACAACTGAAAATCTAGGATTTATATTATTTTTCGAACAACTGCCTTATCTCTAGGTCCTAAATGTACAAGTCCCAAAACACGTGAACATTTGTCATATTCATTTCATATCAAAATGTTCATATATACGAACGGAGATAAAGAACAGAAAAATTAATTCACATCTTAATACAAACTACAATCACTGTAAAATTGATAGAAAAAAATTCAATATGTAATATATATTATATACTACATTAACATATAGTTGTTAAAGAGTTGGTATTTATATTTTAATATAATAATGAATTATACATTAAAAACATGACGTTTATCTTTACATCCACTCTATTTGACTTTCATATTCAGCGAAAATAAACAATAACATATAATATTTAAGATACTAGCACTGAACACAATTCGATACAAGGCAGAAGAGGGCTATTCTATTTAAATAGAAACAGACAACTGCACAAGAAACGTAAAAAAATTATCTACCTCTATTAATAGACAAGATAGGAAAAAATAAACATTGACAAAGTATTTGACCTTTGGTTCGAATTGACGCAAGACAAACATATTTTAAAAGTTCAATCAACTTTATTTTATGCGACAAATGAATAATAGAAACCTTTCGAAGGCAGGAATGTGAGAAATAAAAAATCATGCATCGATGTATTTGTGACGACTGTAAAGGAAAAGTAAAATTGACGAGAAGGATTTTGGTAGATGACAGGCGCGATTATTCCGCGTCTGCGCATTGGTGTTTATGTACAGTATATACGGAATGAAGTCTCAGGAAGCCGCAGTATCATTTCCACTGGTGCGAGTGCGGGTTTCGCTTCGTCTCTTGCTTTCGTCTTCCCTACCGCTCGCGTTGGCCTTTCCTGTCGCGTCTTTGCTCAGTGGTTGTTCCATTGAAGTAAATACCTAGACGAAATTTACTGGATGCGCGGTGGTTGACAGTGTAGTCGGGGAGGCATCGGCTTTTGCCGATCTCCTCGCGAAAAGGACTGAATTAATCGTCCGATCATTCACTAACTGTATAACGCAGAGTGTTTACTATTTGGTGAATGTAGAGTGATTCGCGGTGTGTCTCGTGTATCATAGTTCGGCCCTGTGAGTGAATGTCTTGAAATCGAAGCAGCAACAAGAGAGATGAGACGAGAGACAGAAGCAGAAGCTGAAGCTGCCAGCCGCGAATTGGGTTACGTCCCGTTCGCCTGGCAACGATATATGACGCAACGGCCACCCTTCGTTAGTATCCGCGATCCTCGTGATCTTTACGTGCCGCTTTAACTGCAACAGGACTTTGAGTTTCGCTGGCAAGACACGCGAAAAGGAAACGCCAACTGCCTTCCATGCGATCAGTTATCCCCGCCCCGTTCACTCGATTGCGCAGCTAGTTTTGGAGGTTAGCCGATCACGATTAAGAAACTTGAACGAAAGCGACACCCACAGAGCCAGCCGGATCAGCTGTTTGCCCAGGACGACCTCTCCGACTACCCTCGGTGAGTCTGTTCCCTTCTCAAATAGTTATCCTTTCGTTATCGTCTAAATCGTCCGAATAATTGTTTTCTCACTCGTTTCGAATACGTATCGCGAATTCGAATTTCTTTGCGACACTACCGCTCATCGATCGTCAATTAAATCGAGCGTGAATCACTTCGACATTTCCTAGCTTCAACTGGATATTCAACAGATATGCATAGAACGACGTGGGAACGTAATTCTTCTTCGTATTTCTTTCTTCCTTTGTCGCTGAGAAATTTTAATTTTAAATGACGCGAAATATTACCTTTAAAATAGAATAAGTATGGTATCTCAAATTAAACGTGATTGACTTCTGAGTGCGAATTTGCCCGTATTTTAACGCGAATAAAAAAGACACAATGTAGGTATAAACGGTGTCGCAATAAACATACGAAGCACGTGACCGTGGATGAGAGCGCTGTCAAAAGGAAAAACTCGGTGTCTTCGCGCGTCTCATTATAAGGGGCTTCATTGTTTCGAAACGTTAATTTCCAAAAGACGATACTCAATGGTATTCGTTCGTGGCTCGGAACGTCGGCAACTTGATTTTTCATCGGTAAAATACTGCAGCTTGAGAACGATCGAGAGTGGCAAACGGTGCGATGAGTTTTCTCAAACCACGTATAAAAACACAATAATACAGAACCGTGCGCGTTGCATATACTCGGTGTAATACGATCCAATGCTCGAACTGGTCATATCACTTTGATATTGCATAACGTGCTTCTACGACTGCATAAGAATATTAATACAAAAATGTAACGAGTCTTGAAATTGAACGAATTTAATTTCCCTCGTTCGACGACGACGAACTTTCACGGGCTAGTTTTATCGGTTCGGTTATTTTATATAATAAGGAAATAAAACTCGTATGCTCGCAACTTTGAAAAATTTACTTTGAAACAGTCGCTTTTAAAACGATCGACTATGAAATATTCGTCAACGATATTTTAATACAAAAAATAGAAATACCATATCGAAATATTATATTGTTTCGCGAGCCAATTGCGAAGCGAAAGTTTTAGCGCGCATAATAAAAATATTACCGACGTGTGCGAGATGTTGGAAAATCGAGTCATAAAAATGATTGTTCTTGCTGAAATCAAATTTCCGTTGAAACGAATAGACATGGAAGCGGTATGATCAGGCTAATTACATACAAGTCAGGGACGTCTCTAATCCGCGGCCATGTTTTCGAACAGGTTGTTCCAGATACACTAGTAAGTAATACGTTAAATCTGTTACGCGATTTCACGTTCTGTGTCGCGAATCCCCGTTTCCTTTCGTGTCACCTTGTTCTTCTACGGTAGACACCTAAAGCCAACATCTGTTCGATACTGCTAATAGCTTTACAAAATTGATCACCTTATTGCGTAACATTCTTCCAGGTTCGTTCGACCAGAACATAACCTAATTCATCGTGCTTAATACCCTATAAAACGGATTTGCAAATATACCTGTATATAATCATATAGAATTATTCTATCGAATCTCAAACGTATAATTATACGTATAATCAAGTATTTCGCAAAATCTAATCAGCGACATCGAATTGCAAAAATTGCAACTTTCAGAATTGATGGTGTTTGCCAGATCATACTGAGAAAGCTTATACGATACAGTGTCACGTTTTTCCTACAGCCACGATTGTTATAAAACTATTCGATCGCCTGAGGTGTGTTCACTTCGTTCGTACGTCAGGCTTCGACGTTGATTAAACTTTTCGACTGATATTCGCAAATATCACGGTGTAGAGTCTCGGTAGGAAACGCAGGGTCGACCCAAGTAAGCATTTACTTGCTAGCTATGTAGGCGAAATTGCAAGCGAAAAGATGCAAAGAATCGCTGGTTGATAGTGTGGGTAAAGTTGTCCTATCCCGAGAATAGAAGCAATAGTGTGTTGTAACTGTGTCAGTCTACACGCGAACAAACAACGAGGACCACTCGTTGAACATCCTCCTTGAGTGGAAGCCGGTCCAACGTGTTCCAAGATGAGCGGTAAATAAGTCTGGGATCGATGATGCTATTCGGTATGCTCTATCGGAACCGTCGATCGCCACCACACGACGTATAATTACGTTATCTATAAAAGTATGATCCTCGAGTGACGTATTTACTCATTCGCCGGATACGATCTTTCGGTTCGGTATGAAACTATCGCGGAGACGATGCTGGACTTAAATAATAATCATTGGTTAAATAATCATCTATCGCTTTTAAGTTGCTTCGTGCGTTTAAAGCGCTCACGATCTACGTTAGAATTTAAGCTACACCGCTTTGATATCGTTGTTGGTTACAGTGAAGCTGTAGGCGATTAGACGATCGCGTGCCATACTCTCCTTTGTATTTGTACCTGTTCGTTACCGAACTTCGTTATATTTGGTTGACAACTAAGTGATTGCGGATTTTGTCATTACCACCTAATGATAAAATCCGCAATCACTTAGTTGCCAACCCAATAGTTCTAATTGCGTAGCTGTGTGGACCGCCGCGATTACGCGATCGTACACCGTGAAATCGAATTGACCCTTTTGCAAGGACAATCGACGTTCCCATCGACGCTGCGTATCTTTCGCGTTTCTTTAGCTGCGAAGAAACAAACGGACGTGGCGATTATTGCGAAAACGATGGTCGCACGGTTACACGTGTAAACCTTCGAGATAGCCTGGCAGATGGTCGGCGTTAGTGCAGTTCGGTGTACATAAACGAACGTACATCTATAGATCTAAGCTAACATCTCTTAAACATCTTGAACGGACGTCTAACAGTGATTTAATCTCGAGCCAAAATATCCGGGTCAGTCGCTGTACACAGCGAGTGGGTTAAAGTTTGCTGTGTCACGAGGACGTCTAGACAACATTAGGCGAACGTAAAAGATCGCAGCGGTCCGCCGAGCAGAAGCTCACCTCTCCCCCACCCCATATACGCACAGTGTATCTACACAGTGGATATCCTGGCATCGATGATTCCTCCCCATGAAGCGGCAGCCGTCGCTCGATGGCAATAAAACGTGGTGAGTTACTGGCCAGGAGGGTGCTCTCCGTTTCGATAACGAAAGCGGTTGGAAGGCAAGTTCGGTGGTAAGGGAGGATGGGAAAAGCGTAGTAGCTTCGAGTAGGACGAACGACGCCGATTCGAGCGGGGTTAGGTCCCGCGACGCGCAGGCGTCGTATCGATTTCTTCCTTTGCCTTTGCTTTTGCCTTTGCCTTTGCATCATCCTCTACCTCTTTGTCGCGCAAAACGGCCGACCTACCGCCCTACGAGCATTTCCTCTTCTATCAACAGACGATCGCTATCACGAGGGATGTTAATCTCCGCGGAATACACATCGAACATACCATCGACTGTAACGCAACTACGCGAATTCTCCGATTCTCTGCCTCTGGCTATTTTATTTTTGCTCCACTCGCGCAGATAACGACTACCGTAAATGGCTGGCCAGACGAAGCGAGACGGTTTCTGGTCTCATCCCTGGTTGCACCACTTTATGATCCATCTCCTTTCCGTTCCCATCGTATTATACGCTTAAGCGTACGATATATATACATATATATATATATACTTGGATAATTAAATTATCTCGGTGGCTAATTGGAAACTGTAGGCGAAGTTAAATTTCTCTGAAGGCATTCGCGACGATGTATCCTTCCGGTTCGTTAATCGGACGAATCGGGCTAGATTGGCTGTAAATCGTGCCGCACCTGTCCGTAGGCTGATCGGATACCGCTTTTCGAGGGTGCAGTGACAATGAAATTCGATAGTCTCGGATAACTTGTACCTATTGGATCGGTGCGTTCACGGGTCAGCGATGTTACGACAATACCGAAAGCCGGACAGGGATAGTCGATGAAGAGAGAGAAGTGGAAGGAAGGGTCGTGCCGAGGGAAAGTGTGGCGATCTTTGTGTTAAGTGCTTGAAATTCGATGCATCCTGCCCATCCTGTCTCTCGTCTCGTCTCGTCACGTCTCGTCTCGTCTCGTCTCGTCTCGTCTCGTCTCGGAGACTAAACCTGGATATGTCGTTATCCTTGTCGCTGATGCAGTTACCGTTGCCGTTTTGCCGCTCTCGAGTACACAACCGCTACGTATCTACGTGCAATGCGATCGGCCGATTTATTCCGCTCGCTCGCTACTCTTCATTAACTTTCATTAACTGGTAATCCTCGGCTCGCTATGGAATCATTGGCTATTTTAGTTTAAGCAACTTTCTCCAGCCACTCGGCTCACCACGCGTGCCAGCCTTTCGGATCTCTCGATAAGCTTGCTTCGTCTCTCGAATTTATTTTCTCGTCCGAGTGCCGATATTATAAGGCGTAAGGACAGCTTTTGGAATTGGAAGATTATTGGAAAGAAGATTCGAAGGGAAAGGACGAACAGTTGGTCGTAATTCTCGCGCGTGGAATAAGCTCGCGGAACGAAGAACGTAGGCTGCGGTCAAATTTAGATTGAAAAGCGAGTAGTGCGACGTGCACGCGGATGACGCGCGTTACATAAGCTACGTAGACGGAAGCGAGCGCAGACGAGTAATCGTACGAAACGATTTCGATGGCTCGATAATAAAAGAGAACAAAAGAAGGAGGGAGAATGCCACTCGAGGCGCACGGTAGCATCGTTAAAATGAGAGTCGAGTGCGGTGCAAGGTATCTCGTTAATAACTGGAAACAAAAATAAGGGAAGGGCAGAGGGAAAATAAAATATCATTACGGCCAGGCGGTGGGTTTTGAAAGCAGCCCGACCAACCGGTCGTACGGTCGACCAGCGCTAAATAGCCTACGATGTATATCTAACATTATACATATATGTATATCGAATTTGAAACACCGACGTCCATCATTTGCCAGTACGTTCTAATTCTGGCGAATGACTTAACTCCACGACGATGTATGTTACATTCGTGTAGGTACGTGGGTGCACGTTGTGTACCCATTTTGCGTCGTACCTCCACGTTCACCGTTTTCCTCGTACCGTTTGTATCGATCAAAATGTTTGCCCTTGACGCCAGAGATCTGCCGCGTGCACGTTAGATGCGAACTCCGCTGCACGGTTCCTGGTCAACGTTTAAACGACGCGCCACGTGCCATGCAACTGGCATCGTTTAACGGACGAATCGCGACCTACCCTAAATTACAAACCTTTTCTCCGTCTCTTCGTCGAGCGTTGCATCATTTCGTTTCGTATCGCTGGTGGAATCGAAGGGCAACGTTTCTACGATCCTCTGATTTCTCATTTTTATTCCAATGCGAAAATGTATTTGCGGCTAGGAATTCAAAAGGAAAGACACAGTCGCGTCGCGTGAAACAATTCCAAAGAGATTTCGCGGCCCTTTTCTCGCAACGGAGCTGTATCCGCGGTATATAGATAGAACTGTAGCCATGGGAAGCATGCGGTACCGTACACTTCCGCAACCGTAAATTAAGCACCGCGAGAGTTGAATTAAATCGCTGAACCACGCGAAGCATATTTTCGCTGGAACTCGGTTATTCGATGCGTCGTGCCGCATGGGAACGACGCTATCGAAAGAAGAGCGAACATTGCTGTTGACACGATCGTTC
The DNA here is from genome assembly GCF_014825855.1 of Bombus pyrosoma. NCBI lineage: Eukaryota > Metazoa > Arthropoda > Insecta > Hymenoptera > Apidae > Bombus > Bombus pyrosoma. The sequence continues at coordinate 5,235,387 of NC_057776.1, forward strand.
GAGAAGTGGAAAAAGAAGAACCTCGTTTTTACCAACGCGTGAGAGGAAGCCGACAATCGTCGATGCTTCGCGCTCGTCACCCCCTTTTTCAGTTCTTTTTGCTTCGAACACGGCGAAAGAATTCCTCTGGTAGTCGGCTCCGGACAAGCTCGCGATTCGAACCGGACGTTCTTAAAACTTTGAATAAATTTCATTTTCCACGGTTATGCTTCGTGTTGCTCCATCGAAAGAAGTTAAAGATGCGGTTAAAGCGAGAGCACGTTAACGAGGATAGCGCGTATGTAGGATGAACCGTTCAGGAAATTGTCTCGGTGCGCTGACCTACGTTTGCAGTCGGATAGAAATAACTTTGCCTCGTGTAGCTTCCTAGAAACATCGAAATTCCTCTTTGTCTTTGCCATCGCTTCTTAACTAATTTGCTTCGTTGCTTTACAATTTCTCTGTCTCTTTTAGTCTTTTTCATACATCTCTGTCTGCGAGATTCTCGCCTTCAATAGACCACCGCCGCGTGTTCCTTTAAATTCGCTAGCATCCTACGAAGAATCGTACTCGATTTTTTATTTATCACATTCGCGATACTTTCGTTCGTAGTTGGTCGTTTTTTCAAGCATCGACAATTCCAACATTCGTAATATCGTTTCGTTCCCTCCCTTCGAACGCAACCTGCAATTTATACGAACGCATCATCGATGCACCGTAACGTAATTACGCTCGCTCGTAAGTTTTTGCAAACGTTTTCCAAACTTTCCTTTCGATCTGCGACTCGTGTGAATGGGTCGGCCTTCTCGTGCGTCCTTTTTTACGATTATTCCGTTACGCGTTGCTATCCCGACTACGCGATGACTCAGTTCACGTATCTTCCATACGAAACATATCCAACCACGTGTACATGTATACATACGTACGTTGTTACAAGCCACGCTTCTAAACACAATTCACGTACGACAGTTGTGGAACACAGGACGCGATACGTCGAATATGCCTTGGCTTGAATGATCGAGTGCTACGCGCCACGTTCGAAACATCATCGTAGCCTGATGTCTCTATTCCATCCACGTTCTACGATTAATTAATCGTTTCAGTGACTGCAGTCGTTTCGGGATATTGTAAACACCGAGCTGTGCACGGGCCGCGCAGTTCAACTTCCAAACGTTTTTTTTTTTAAACGTTTCAGTTGAAGTTATTTAACAGTAGAACTATCACGTCAGTCAAAATGACTGGTTTGACAATATTATTTTAAAATTCCTATTTCATGTTATATTTTTTCTCCGCAATGATGCAATGACTTTTGCAGGGATAGCTAAAGGAATAGTGTAATAAACTTTAATTTTGTTTTATTCATTGGATTTCCTTATTCAGGAAAAGGGCCTACCTGAAACGGTCGAATTTCATAATAAAAGAAAATTTGGAGTAGATATAGCAGACCAAATGGCAAAAAATATAACGTGAAGTCGGAATTAAGAAGATGACCGCTTCAATTATTTTTTAATATTTTAGATTTAGCTGGCATAAATTAGTTAACTGCCTGGATTTTATATAAGGAAACCACAGATGAACAGATATCCAGAAAAGATTTTATCTTTCAATTAGCAGATGAAAACTTGCCGCTGACAATGAAAAATCACCGATAGAACATAGAGCATCTGAGATCCAAAGTACGTCAAAGAACTCACCTTATTCATGCAAATGGTGTTAGACAGGCTACTGTAATAATAATAAAAAATCTGATCTTTGTGAAAAATATGTATGCGTAAATCGCACGCAGAAGAAAGTTCACGTTTGTAAGAAATGTGACGAATGATAAATTTTGTACCTAATAATTTAAGTTATATTTGTATTTTATTTATTCTATTACGCTTATTATTATATTATTATATTATACTTCTTATATTTACCAATGGAAATTTATTTTATAATAATATTCTTGTTACCAAAGATTTTGGTACTGAATATTCTTCATTACTGTACTTACTATTATTATTATTAAAGTTGTTATTATATAGTTTTTATGATCTCAGAACATGGAGTTCCTCTACTAAGATAATAATAGATCAATAAATATAAAGATATTCTACTATTACGTATTTTTTAAAGACCAGTCATTTTGACTGGCTTTGGTAGAAATAGCTATATCTCAAATGTCGGTAGTTCTAGTGTTAAGATAATCGTTAAAAGTCGAAGCTTGAATGTGTTGTTGTTCGATCAAAATGTTCGTAGATGAAAGAAAAGAAGGAAATTACGAACGCGCACGACGATTCGCGCGCGAACGTCCGCTAAGGGGAAGCAGAGGTCTAATCGAATAAGAAAAGGGTTTTCGCGAGCAGCTCGACGCAAGGTTCGCGGCAGCTGACAATGAGTTTATTGGATTACTTCACCGCTTGGCACATCGTCGTAACTTGACCCGTTCAATTCCAACGGTTGACTCTTTACGCGCCTACGCTCTTCCACAGTCGACGATATTCCACGAACCTTACCTATGTAACGCACTTTGTCCGCATTCCAAATTATCCAGCTGTTCGAAATGCTGCGCTCACAACGTGCGAGACACGCGACGGCAAATTGAAGAGCGGAATTTCGATCGCTTTCTCGCTGCCACCTTTGCCTGTATCACAAATACACACGAGAGGAGAAGAATAAAGGGAAAGGTAGATTCCAGACGATACCACGGATGACCACAGACAAGCGGCTATTCTGCAAACAAAATGTTGACGATGAGCTTGGAATACGACAATACGTGAAACGCGTTCGATACTTGAAAAGTCGTTGCCAATGTACAGCAATTTCTTTCGTGTTTTATTCTGTAACTTCGTTTTATGGATCTTGCAAGCTCTCTGCGAGTCCAACGAAGGGTGTAGCGAGGGGCGTTTTGCGACCTGCAACTCGACACAGGTAAATAACGAGATTGAAAAGCTGTGCCTTTGTGGCGAATAAATCTGCGAAGCGATCCCTCGTTCTCGCGTGAACGCATACGTAAAACGGCGCGTTTCAGCCGGCGACAAAACCAAATGCCACGAAGACAGCCTACCACGAGAAAAAAGGAGTGCAGAGGGCTTGATTACGCGAACGAGGGTCAGCTGGAATATCGCGTGCACGCGTCATTATACTGTGCGATGATATACACAGATACGTATACGTGTGTATGTACACGTACGATCGCGACGAATGTAATCGCGATTCGCATGCCAGCTTCGCACTTGGTCCCTCTGTTTCTTCTTTCGTTCCACGCCATGCCTGTGGAAAAACGTCATTCGCGAATGCGAGGCACGCGTCGAACGTTTAACCGCTGCTCCTCTGGCCAGCCGCGAGAACCACCCTTACAACTTGCTGTGCTACGAGGAAATCGGGAAAAGAGGAAAAGAGAAGATGATCGATGCACGTACTTGATCGCTCGCATACGTTCCGCGAGGATACGATACGTCATCGTCGATCCGAGTCTGGTCCGAGGAATGAAAATAAGCCGGAAGGTGACAGAGGTTGAGGTAACGAGGCTCGAGCGATTTTCACAATAAGATAGGAGAGAGAGAGAAAGAGAGAGAGAGAGAGAGAGAAAGATTACGTCTCCGATCGGGCGCGCGCATCTTCCTGGTTATAATACCAGCGGACAACGTCGGAAAGCATAGACGTTAGCTGGCGCTGGCACCCAACCAGCTGCTAGAACCCGTACGGGTTCATCCGTGCAGGTCGACCTCGCAACACGGTACAGTGTGCCGGGTAGACGATCTGCGCGGATATTTCACAATTGCCGGGCAACTTTGCTCGGCTCCAGGAGATTAACGTCGAACTCGAAGCTGCAACTCGTGCGGCGAACGAGTCGCCGTAAGGCATTGACCAGGATGTTGACAGTACGAAACCGCTGTGTGTCGGACGCGGATACGACGAATATCGCCAAGTCTTGGAATTATTTAATAACGCGATAACAACCGATCAACTGTATTCGGGTTAAGATAAGCGGAGCGCGGTTCCAGACTGACCCACGAGGCAGCCGAGATTTCGCAACGGTGTATCTTAATTTTTCTCATTTGTATTGGCCTCGTCGTTGGAGAATTTCACGCGGCAAACGGAAATATAGTGTTACCGATACTTTTCAGGTAATTCTATCTTGAACTTTGTAACTCGGAACGGTATCCACGACGTCCAGTAGCTGTAAACTTGGTCGATCTTTCCTCGCCACGAACGATTTAGTCGAGACCTTTTGTTCGTCGTTGCGCGAGAAAGCGTTTCTGCTTCGCGTATTTGTGCTTCCGGAAACGTTGAAACCTCGGCCACGAAACAACAGTCCGTTGTTCGTGCCGTAACGTAAGGTAAACGACGAGAACTGCACTCTCTTTGGCGGAGCGCGGAATTAAATGAAAATCGCGTCGCGTCATGAAATCCGTTGTATCCCTTGATGAATCGCTCTCTGTGTAAGTACATGTACGTACATTAGCGATCATTTTCTCTCTTATTCGCTACAAGGGAGAATGAAGAGCGAACGGCTCTCCCTCGGTGACGCGAGGCTCTCGCTTCTGTACGCATTTCGCGATAAAAGGGCGCTTGAAAGCTACTACGTTTATGAAATCTGCCGGGATTAAGTCGGCTAATTCTGCCAGCTGGAGAAAGTAGCCGAGCATATTGGCGATCCGAATAACAATTTCGAAGATTAAAAGTTATCGTGACTTGGATTTTTCTTCCTACGTAGAGTTTCGTTGGATCCGGAAAAGGGATACGTTTGTAAAACGTCCATCAGGAGAAATATTGGGTTGGAAAGTAAGTGATTGCGGATTTTGTCATTAGGTGGCAATGCGAGCCAACCCAAGAGTAAAATGTAGAGGCAGAAACGTACATGTTTATATAGATGGAAACAGTGAACAAAAAGAAGGATATGGCGAGTATCGTAGCGACGAACTTGTATATTAAAATAATTAGTAAGCTGTTCGGTGGGTACAGCGATCGATATTTGTGTACATACGGTAAAAGACATTATGATAAAAATTTGCACGTTAACAGGCTAAAAACAGAATTTCCTCTATGACTCAACAATCACGTGGGAACTACTTTGAAGCAATACTAAGTAAGATAATTGATGGAATGACGAAGCAAATCGACTGCTATTGTCGATATCATTGTTGCATTGTTCCTACGTTGCTACGTTGTCTTTGGCAAAAGAAATCAGTTTACTATCTAAATCGTGGTAACTAAGTATCCTCGTAGCGTGTGTACTGTATCTTCATCAGGTAGAGCAAAGAAAGCAGAAACGCACAGACAAACGCAGACACGACCGATCTCTGGAGCGTTCAAGGCGAGAAGAAAAGATCGCGCGAGTCAACCACAGAGAACGATATCGGATATCTAATTATCCGACGACTCGTTTCACCGACCTGTGTTGAGAACGGAGTATCGTGTCGTGCGGACAGCGGCGCGTGTGTGCATACGGAGAATGTAGGTAGAGATAGGCATGCACCGAGCAGCAGCGGAGCATCCAGAACACAGACGTGCGTCGCATTCGCAAAGAAATATGTACACGGCATCTGTAATCCTGATGACTTAACTCGTAGCCGAAGATTCTTACGCATACGAGAAGAAGCGCGCGCGCTCGTATTACGGTTCGCTCGGTACTACAGTTACGTTAATACCCGTGACAGAGACGCGTCGAGCAGGAAAAAAAGGAACGAGAGAAGAGAGACACTCGGCTCGGCTTGGCTCGTTCGGTCAAGCGATGAACCAAGAAAGAGGATGAGAAAAACGAAGCAGAGGAGAGTAACGGACGGATATTTTAACCGATTATTACGTGCTTCCTTATCGGAGAGCAAACTTCCCGCGCTCTTCTCAGCCTGGTTCAGCTTATTGGCCAATCGTCTTCTTCTATTCCTGGTCCGTGATCACCGCGTACACCATTAAAAGCAACACGCGTGGACGGATGTTACCGGCCGAGTTCCGTTACCTTTTCCTCTTTTCTTCATCACGATTCGGATCGTCGCGTCGTGACGAGCCTAGGCTCGAGCCTGCTTCTTTCTCCCTTTGAGCATCCTCGTCGAGATATGCACACTTTGATACTCTCTCTTGAGACACGACTTGGCCCGAGAAAAGGTGTTTGGTCGTTCGAGGAGCACGATCTCGAAACGCATCGATGGATAACGATAGCGACAGCGATTGAATCGTATTAAAAGTAATCGCGTTGGTAATAAGGATAAGTGGTGTGGAACGACGATACCGATAAAATTAAAGGAAAGGAGCAAGAGAGAAACGTCGAAAGACGAAAATTGGACAGGGAGCGGCGGAGGAACGAAATCACTAACACTTTGAGGACGGTATGCTCTGACGAGCGTATAACCTCAATTCTCGCGTAATTTTTGGAGTGATTGAAAAGATCGGAAATGTCGGAAAATTCTTTCCGATTTACATCTCGATTCGATATACGTTTGTCGAATTATATTGGTGCCGTTCCGTTCCACAACCTTTCTCCGTCTTTCACGCAACTTCAACATTCCATCCTTTCAGAATCTCTGCTTAAAAATTCTCCTTAAAAAAGTTAAGAATTCCTTAAAAATCGGAACGAACATACCGCGCAGCGTTTAACAAGTGTAATATTTTATTAGAAGTCAATGGGCATATTAAAGATACTTCTGGTAACGTTTTTTAGCGCGATATGCTTGGAAACAATTTTACCGATGGAGAGGTACTAAATAAGCTGTATTATTTTATTAAATTCCTTAAAAACCGGAACGAACTTCCCGAGAAAGGTTGGGTTTTCGTATTATATATTACTGTTATATAATTGGGGTTTCGTATTATTCAAGCATGCAATGTAAAAACATATTCGTAATATTTTATCTATAGCATTCGTTGCTTCTTTTTCTTAACGGTAGTTAACATTTTTATAGGGTATCACGTGAAGTATGTAAGACGCGAATTCGCGTCTCCACCGCGCAAAGTGCTAATTTGGTGTAATTTGTTGTTTCGCCGAGAAATAAAAGAAAACGAGAAGGAACTGTGAAATCTATCGTCGACTTAAAGAGCGGAAGATCTTCAGAGGCGAGCTTTTGAATTTACACGATGGTGTAAGATATGAAAATATTATGTATATAATTAACATATTTAATTAATTATTTTATCAATTAATTAAATCAGACAAAGATATCAAAATGTAAATTGCAAGAAAATTTTAAATCTCATAGAAGAAGGCTCAAAAATGTACCCACGTACTTCTCCACGTTTCGATACGCCGCTCTACCCAAGAAAGGCTTCTGGATCCTCCGCTGAATTTACGAGCGAATCGCGTCGAACGTACAAAGTTCCCACAAGTCGTGAGAATCATTTATTTCGCGTCCGTGTTGTCGACCAGCCTGCGTTTAACGTACAGAGACTATATTCCCGATGTACGTACAATATATTCTACCTAAATGTGCCGAAACACGAAACTTAGCGACAATGATACACACGTGCAATTTAAACAACAAACATAAGCCGAGATCGACGCAGAGGCCGATACTTTTTCAAATGATTTACGTATAGAACAAATTATTCAGCTTGATCTTCACAGCAACGTGCAATCAAGAATTACTGTGGCAAGATTTTCCTATCGCAAACTTTGCTATCTAGTATGCGTATAAGCGTGAAAGCTATATTTAATAGCATCGGCTTTTTATTTTCCCACTCGCTGCCTCTCGACCGTCTTCAACGTTGAGGAGGTGCTGGAACTGTTAGCAACAGGAAGTCACGGTACCGGAAATCTCGTACGATATAACGTTAGAAGTTCGTGGCCGGAAATAAACATTTTTCAATCGCTTTTATCATCGAAGCATAATCGTTTGGCGTAAAGGGAGTAAGAGGGAGGCGTCAAAGAGTAGCAAACGATGCGCGAGCTTCTACGCTCGACGATTACGATGCGTGTATTTTAGCATAGTTAAAATAAACATTGAAGGTGTCGTTACGCCTGTCCGTTTCATGTACAGACTTTTCTACGAAACTGTTATCGTGTTTTCCCTAGGATATGCGTATATATGTATATTCGAATTTGCCTGGATATTTACGATACACGCTTTATCGATCGTTCCGCGTTGACAGGGGTGACCGATTTCAGGACTGCGCAAATTTCCCGCATCACCGACCATTCTAATTACAACATTGCGAGTAAAACCTCAGAATTGATTAATATCCACGGTTGGCCAAAGCATTTTATATTCATACATTGTGACCAGCTTGTAAATAACGCGGTCATATGAGATGAAACGTAGGCGCGCTAACGTTAACGGTGACAAGTATAGAGCCCCCTGTTTACGACAATTCCATTGGAGTCTCGCAATTATGTAAGCATAGCGTGTTCGTCTTACCGAACGTAAAACAGAAACGTTATGTTAATGCGATTCATAATCGATAGCTGTCGCTGGTTGACAAAATTTCATGCGCGAAGGATGTTAGAAAACTTTAGTCGAACCGAAAGTGTTGTTGGGGAAGACACGCAACTCGATTACTACGACACTAGTCGGTATCGTATTACAGCGAAGAAATGACACGCGAGTTGCTTTTTGCAAAAAAGACGATAAAGCGGACAGCGATAGTGCAACGTTCGCGGTCAACAAAAGCAGACTCTCTTTTACCTTGACAACAGTGGATGACTAGTTTGCAACAATTAAATCGTTCAGCCTTAGTGATGAAAGCGGACGCTCGCTGTGACGAAAGGAATCGCGTACGATCGTCGTGATTGCAATCATTGCTGCGTCGTAAAACGACGTTGTCCGTGAATAGCGGGTCATGCAAATTTATCAATTTAGTGGCTCGATGCACCGAACTACAGCGAGTTGTCATGCACCGTGATCACGACGCACGACGCGCGACCCAATCGTACGATAAAAACGCAATCACGTATCCGTAACTTCGTTTGCGCTTTGCTCGCTTTAAACTAGTTTAAACGGTTGATAAGTTCGTCGACGTTCAGTTTCCTTTCTAATGCCGTTTGGATCACTTCACACATCACGAACGAAACCCGCATCTTCCAGACATGCGGCGTGTTTGTACGCAAATTTTATTTGTTGATTTGTTTCCTGTAAATTTATATTTCACGAATCGCGGACTCTCAAAAACTTCTCGCATCCACGCGTCTCACAATTCGTTTAAATTTCCACCTCCATTCCTGCAAGTATCAGTTACCGGAGACCGATAATCCCACGTAAATAAACTCGCAGTCGCAGAGATCGTTCGTTCTGCGAAATACCACGTACGATAGAACTCGATCCGCTCTTATCGTTCTCCGCGTTCATACGTTGCATACAAAAAGATGTCGCGCGAGGCAGTGGCGCATATCTTTGATAAAACGATGTTTCTGGCCGGCGTGGGAAATGGCGGTGAAAAGGAAAAAGCGAAAGACGCGCACGACTTGGAAAGCCCGCATCGTCGAATACATGGTAGGTTTCTCCGGAGGGTTTGTCTGTCGAGTAGACAAGTCCGTGGCAGTTGGCAGCGGAAATCTCGAGCGAGAGGGCTCAGGCAGACGGTCGAAGGTGGTACTTTTTTTCAAGACATTCGTCTGTCGGCGCACCCGCGCTGTTCTAGCAGTCATTGCCCTCGGTCTATCCCGAGGTTCTCACGCGTTTGCATACAGTCCGCGTTTGTGTCACCTGTCTGCGAAAACAGGTGCCTATTCAGCCAGCGAGATCGCTTGCTCCCGCTTCGTCCCGTGCCACGCCTGCTGACAATGTTGACGCATTGCCCATTGAAAAAGAGCGATCCTCGACGGCCAGGGTTGAAACTAACTCAGCCTACCGAGAGATTTCTAGGTTCCGCGACTAATGACATTTTTAGAATTGCCAAAGCAAATGCAGAGCGCCGCTTCTTGTTGATATTTCCTCGGTGATATTTCTTTCTCCTTGTAGTTTTAAATTCCAGCGGAGCACGCTGCTGATACGCTGGAATGCATGCCATTCGCGTTAAAATACCGCGAGCTTCGACACTCGAAATAGGCTTCTCGTCCAAATTCTAGGCGATGCTCTGACACGAAATATCGCGTTTGTGTTGCAGGTAGCCCAAATGCCAGTCCAGCACGCCAGCCTTTTAAAAGTCACCGACTCGAAGGCTCCTTGGTCACAGCGTAAGTATCCTAAGAATGAAATGCTACCCGATGTCTTTTTATTACTTTCCAATGCACTTCCTCTCTGCCACGAATTCCCTGACAGAACCGTTCGAGAATACGTACGATGTTCCGCGGCTAATCACCGCCGAATTTACCGCGCTTCTATATACGGCTTTTACTCGGTCAATTGAATCCGCTCCAACGATACCGCCGATATTGATTTTATTTTAGCTGTCTGCTTGTTCTTTTTCTTTCTTTTTTTTTTTTTCATCGTTATTGCAACTACGACGTTCAGTGAAATTGACGAAAGACAAAGAAAAAGCAACGATCGAGTATACGGCATACGTGTCGACTGAAATGCATCGGCAAGCCCCGGAGCGCATCGCAAAGCGGCGGGCAAAGATGAAACGAAACGCGATTTGCAAGCTGCGCCTGGCTCGCGCTGGCGGAACAGCCAGTCGATATAGGAAAAAAGCGGCGGCGCCCGGTCCGATATAGACGAGGGAGAGCCTGCTATTGCAGGATGACGTAATCGAAGGAAAGGGGGCGGGAATGGAGTTTGAACGAAGCGCGAGCAAAGAGGTTTGTCCGACATCCTCGTTTCTTCCATAACCTTTCGGTCGTCGTAGGTTTCTAACGTTCTGTCGGCCAGTTCGCGTTATCCGTTTTATCCAACGAGCGCGCCTTTCTCTTCCTTCCGTCTTTCGCCCATAGAACTTCGTGTTTCGTATATTTCTCTCGTCTAGGAACGGAAGAGCGTTACGAAAACGATCGGACGTAAGTGTATAATAATATGTATTGGGTTGGGTAATTGCGGATTTTGCCATTAGGTGGTATTGACAAAATCCGCAATCACTTAGTTGCCAACCCATCGGTCGTAGACTCGCGTGCGCTACCATAGTTTACTTTTTGCCAGTAATAGTTGTTAGTTTCAATCGATCCATACACGAACTCGCCAGAGATGATCGTCAAGATACACGATACGGAAATCTAAAGTGACAAGAGACAATCGGTGAGTCACGATATCCTTGCTCACCGCATCCTTTGAGAGTGAACGGGATCCAATGTGGTGAAGCGTGATCTAACGTCTTGGATTGCCGTCACGGTTCCCGAGATCCTCTCGTTTCTTTCTCCGTTCCAGCCGTACCTTTCTCTGCACTTTAAAATCCGCACGTTAAAGAACCGCTTGAACTTGTTCCAAACCTCTTCTTACTGGAAACCTGAAAAACGCCTTAATCCGCCAATAGATTTCGAAGAACCGTTCGTTTCACCTTTTTCCACGGTGATGGTTCGAAAATTTTCATTTACGATTCGACAACAATGACAGAAGCGTTTCTATCGGATCGCATCGTTTCTACAGTTATAATACCACCAATGTCGACCCGTTAGAGAAAAGAAAGCGTTTCATAGAGATCGTTGAAGCGTTAACGGATACTAACTCACGGCTGATGGTGTAATTAGTTCCAATTGGTAATTCAAGCGCAACCTCTTTCCTTCGTGGCTCGATTAGCACCGGACACGAGCATGAGGATACGCCAATGATTTCCAGCGCAGGGAAATCGACTTGTGCGCTTGTGTTGCCAGGTTGCCCCAGCCATCTGTCCTACCAATTACCATCGTTTCCCTTTTCCGCAAAGTAGAATCGCTTGGTTTTTTTTTTTCTCGCACAGGTGAACGGAGAAAGGACAATGTTGTCGTACATGCTGCCGACCGAAGACAAACCACCACCGGGAGACTCGAATCAGGCCAATTACCGTGCTAGTAAGTTACAGAAGAGTCTGAGAGAACGGCCCCCTATCGCTTCGAAGCCGACAGGCAAAGTAATCACCGTTTCTCCGAAAAAGTACGTTGACACGGGAAAAACAATGATCGTTTCGACGAAGATCGAGGAACACGCTGGTGACCAGCAGCAGCATCACCGGCAGGACGAGCAGCAGCAACACGGAGTGTCCGAAAGCCCGAAACACAATGGCACCGTGGTGAAAAAATCGACTTTGCACACGTCCAAGGTCACCAAGGATGACAGCCTGTACAGCATAAACAGCGAGGCCAGTACGGTCGGAAGCGATCGGAAGAACAAAATTTTCAACGGAGCCAAGCACACTAGTCTAAAGAGGTAGGAGCAAACGCGACGAATATCCAGGCTAGAGATAGAGATAAAGTTGATGCAGAGAGAGAGAGAGAGAGAGAGAGAAAGAGAGAGAGAGAGCGAGAGAGAGAGTTCAAAGGTCGTATCGAGATCACCTTTCTAAATTGGTTCATTCGGTCTTTAACCTCTTTCCTCTGCTGTTGTATCAAAACTAGTACGAGCGATCGACTCTCCCGAGTTCTTTGCTATTTCTGGTAATTCACGGTCATTGTCTATCTTTTTACCCTTGAACACGCGCTATTATTATATCGAAATTATCGTTCGAGATAGTGACAGAAAGCGTCTATCGTGCGTCATTGATATTTTTGTTCGATCGCGATATACATAGTTTTCTCGCATTGTTCTCTTCGCTACAAGAAAAATCTCGAAGTACATACGTATCGATCAGAATTGCAGGAAAAATTCAACAGGCAGAAGATGCGGCGGTTGTAACGTTCACGCGAGCGCTGTTTCAATGGCGCTCGCCATCAAACGGAAAAGGAGATCGCAGCGAGTCGTTTCACTGTCAAGGTGGAACGTTTGGAAGTGTTGGCCGAGTTAAAATTGTATCTATCGCTTTGGAAAACGCAAAGATACCTGCGATCGCAGCTTTTTATTTCTTTCGCGATTGAATTCACGATAGGATTTCCTTGTGAATGTATACGTATACATATATACGGTATTAAGAAATTTACGTTATCAATTGAACGCCAGTTAGTGGAATAAACGTGACTCAAGCTTTGCGGAACAAGTCGCTGGAACTCCTGTGACATTTATACGTTAAGGTAGCTCACGGTCGTTCCACGTCTCATGGACCGCGTTTGAACAAACCTTAGTATAATACAGACCTTATATCGGACATTACAGATACAATAGCATTAAAAAATTTTCTGCCTATGTATTTCCTCTTCCACTTTTATTTATTTAGTCCGCGATATAATGTCTTAAGTTCAATGATTTTCGGCACATAAAAACGTATTATCGAAATGTTTAATTCTGAAATTACTTAATTTAGTAACGATGGATGGACGGATAAGTCACATATGGTAAATTCAACTATCACGCGATAACGCAGCGTTAAAAGGGGAAACCTCCCACTCAACAGTATTTTTAATTAGATGTTTGCTGAGACTATCCAGTACCTTTAACACATACCAACCTCTTTCCGTTAGTACAGTCATAAAATCATTTTTAACCGAAGGTTGTTTACAGAATAAGTTTCTATTCAATTAGACTTACAGCTTTTACATTGTTTGCATTAATGTCGTCAAAAAAGAATACGAGGAAAATAATCGGAAAGGGCTATTAAAAAACAATATAAAAATGGCTACACAAAATTGAAATACGAATAGTGTAACGTATCGTATGTTTCCTTTTTTTCTGCGAATTCTAGGAAGAATTAATGCAATTATAATGCGCTGCAATATAAAAAGAATTGAGGTGAACGCATTTAGTTTTCTGAGTAAGAAAGTAAGAAAGCAACGCGTGGGCGAGCAATTACGAGTCAGTTACATCATCGAGAAAAATTCGGGTTAGTGACACAGACAAGGTAGTAAGTAGAAAGGAACTACGTACGTTAGAGAACAGAACAACGATAGTATTTAGAACGTTACTGTACAACTATGCAACCATGTGACTTTAAGCATCTTTCTGTACGATGTATCTCTGTATTACCCTCTCGACTGTAGTTTCGTTGTGCAAAACTGTCGTCATGTGGCAGCACCGTACTGACAACCGCTCCAGCCTAGATCACAACCATGTTTCAAAAGAAGATAAAATCGGAGTATATACATAATAGGCAAATTAAATATACAGGATAAGGTACTGGTTATTTTAATTTCTAGTTAGTTTAGTTTAGAATATTAAAGTTCGCCGTCAAAAATTCTATACTTGTGTTTCGACGATAATCGACAGAACTGTGATATACGTATATGTGTGAACAAATTATAGCAATTATCCTCTGATGATATTTTTAAAATTCGGTGCCACCGTGTTTTGCACATTGTATAAGATAGACACTCGTAGTTTTAATCCTGACTACTCTCGATCCCTGTAATTCGATCCCATGATCGTGGGATTTCGATTTTGATATCGGACCGCCTGCTCCTGCGGTTGCCGAGTGTCCGATTCACTTGCTTCGAGTACTGTCACGCGATAGGAAATTGAGGTTTACGGCAACTATTTTTTTCGGCTTTCCGCGCGGCTAATAATGTTTTTTATGTCAATAGTTCTTCCTCTGCTGTTTTATCTCGGTTATATTCATTATCTTGTTGCTAATACACGCAGTCACATGTATAAGAATAATATAATTCTAAATATTAGAGACTAAAAAAGTATCTTGGGTTTTCTAGAGTTTCCTTTGGTTCGAGTAAAGGATCAATGGTAGAAACTTTGGTATACGAGACTCCTGTTCAAGAAGAGCCGGAGATCAATCGGTTTATGGACCACAACGGCCGCATACCCTCTATGATCGCATCTGTACCTGATACCGAGTAAGTAATTGAAATATTCTTTCTCCTTCCGTGCTGTTGCACTTGTATATATATATATATGCAACTCGTATATATATATATATTACACTTATATATATATATATGTCGTATATGCGTGTGTATATATATATATATGTATCCCTAAGTAAGTACAAGTATATATATATATATATATATATATATATATATATATATACATACATACATGTCGTGTGCCGTTATGTGTCACGTCATCCGATACGTTAAACATTAAATATCGATATGGAGAGTTCTTAGGAACATTATCTTTTTACATAAGATCTTCCGATAAGCGTATAATTTTTAGCGATTAGAATTCTTTTATCGTCACAATACGTACTAGGTATGTATTAATGTAAAGTCGACGATACAGATTTATGTAATCCATATCATTTTCGTTCCACATAGTCATTACAAGCAGTTAACAATCCGTATTTCTTTCTTTGAGACTGCATTTCATCGGTGAGGTTGGAGTCAAGCGTTACTAGCTGTAGTTTGGTAATGTAGGCACCTCCGCCCACGCGCGATCTCCCTAATAGACTTCTACTTATTGCCTGGTGTGATCATTATCGTGTTTGATCCGGTTAAACGACAAAGCACACGCACGGAATACTTAATGTCGGTTTTCGACAACATTTCGTTCGGGATTAAATTCCGTTTTAAGCTGAATAAACAGGTTTCCGCAGAATCTCTCATGTCTAATTTTCTATGCCATCTGAAGTTACTTCTCATAAGAATGCATACGCAGATGTCGATTGACAAATTGCGAATTACGGTAAAAAGTTCTCTTTAACATATTTGTATGGTGAGTAATTCCTCAAATAACCTGTAGTAGGTTAACATAAAAGGTAATGATATTGACATCATTCTCGAGGTTTTAAAATATTCTCCAACTGCCTTGGGGTAAGGCATGATGTCATCCTTAGAATTTGCACATGAACAAATACGAATTTATGCGCGTCTATATGTGATATATCTTGTTATGCCACATAAATCTATCCAAATAACTATACAATTGAAATAGTATTGGATCTAATGTTATGTTGCATAATATGTATATGCATATCTGAGGAATACCAACGAAGCATACGCATCTAACGAAGCAAAGGAATTAATGATACCTACGATACCTTAATGTCGATACAGGCGACGACAAACGTTCAAAGAGATCAAGTTATTTTTATCATGTGAGAAACAGAACTAAATTGTAAAAAAAACTGGTCCGAACGTAATCGAACGATCGGGAGCACGCGTCGAATAATGGGATGTTTCGCGAAAGCGCCGAGAGAGCATAGCACCGTCGCAGTTGTTCGACGCGATGTCGGGTTGTGCCTTGTGTCGTGGGACGTTCTCAGTGTAAAGCCAGACAAGGTGGAGCAAGGGAAGCCTATAAACGCAGGCGTGGTGCTGAAGATTTACGATCAATTTCGCGACGCGTAGCTTCGTTTCCCGGAGGCCGAAGTTTAGTTCGTGTCGTACCTGGGCATCGGTCGACAGCCCTGTGTGCCTTTTTCGCGAGTGTCTAGCATTACCGAGTGATACCGGTTGAGCTTGATCGAAGTTCAGGGGAAAGAACTTGCATGCCAGGAGTATTTACAGGAGCTTCTCGTCATTGTTCCCGAGCCACGGCCACGGGAAGCTGACGGATTCTCATCTGTCAGGTATGATTCTTTCTTTTGTAGGCTATTCGTTGGTAAACAGAACGATCGTTCGTTTGCTTGGTAGAGCATGGCGAATTGAAGCAGTGACTTCGATAAAATTAATCCCTGTTCAAATTACCATTCGTTCGAACGCAGTCGTATCGAAACAAGATATTTCGATAGTTTTCTTGTAATCGCTCATTTGTTTCTATTTTAAGCACAATGATAGAGATTAGTTATGCGTACACTTCTAGTTCTACACGCTGACGATGATTACGCGTATTACCGTGCAATCGATTCTCTCTGAAAAGTCTATAAACCGAACCAACCAATGTAGTAAAAAGGGGAAGGTGGAGATGGGAGAAACATGGTAGTTACTGAGGGTGAAAATGCAAAAGAGACCGAGTACTCTCTAGCTAGTTACCATGGCGACGAGCCATCTTGACACACTACGGACCCTTTCTTTCGAATCTTTGGATCTTCCTTTTGTTAAACCGGTACCGCCACTCGGGGAGGTAACGTTTTCGCGTTAACCTAGTAGTTTGCACTTAATGTTCATCTTATACATACTACACTACCTCCTTTTTCCGACCACTGCTATATTCTAAAGCTAAAGCTAGAGGCAAAGCGTAGTTCGTATACGGTTCAAGTGCGTTGCAAGTACAACTTCTAACAATAATGCACATTTTTATTTTACGATCGTCGATAGATTAATTATCGAACGTCTAAAGATCAGCTTTCTAAAATACGCTGCCACATTCACTTACGAAATTCCTTGTTCGTTTAAGTTTCTGTTTAAGAAATAGAACATCGCAAAGTAAAACATGCTCAAGTCGTTATCGCCAATTGAAATACAAATTGAAATACATACAGTCGAATCTTTAGCCCACTCTGATAATAACGTTATCTCTCTTTGCTTGGCTATCATTTATTTTTTCTAACGTTTATTTTTTTCTATATCTTTACATACGACACGTATACACGTGCTTTGTTCACTCGTTCCAACGATTAACTTGCAGTTTTTTATTTTCCGGTTTTCACTAACGAGCGAACTCGATAAAGAAAGCGTGGCAACCGACGTAAAAGTTAGATTTCGTAATTTATTGCGGTAGTATGAAAATTATTCGTTTCTATAACAAAAAACGTTTGTTTACTGGTTTTTATTTCGTATGTACAATTTAGATTTAAGCGTTATATCGAAGCTCAACGCTAGTCGGTCATGCGTGATCAGCCTGTGTAATGTATATCACCGAGCTCACGACGAAGAATCGCGTTTCAAGCGTGTCTCCTTTTACGGATTAAACGGTTAAAACGGTTAAACGTTTAAGACGTGATATCCGTCTTTCGTTCGTTCATCCGTGCCGCTCGGAAAATTTGAGCGAGAAGCACGCGCAAATCGAGATGAATAAAGCCGGTTTCCAACGAGAAATTCCTCTCAGTTATGAATATAAATTGACGCGGTGTATGTGGGAGTTTGTGCCGCGTCATACAAACTCTTTCGACGAACCTGTACAACTTTTCACACACTCGTCCATCGCGCACAACCGATCGCATGTGCTATATGTCGTTACATAGATTCTGGCGAGCGTAAGAAGTTAAAAATAAGCCGCTGAGTAGAAACGAAATGGGCGTACCCCAAAATGGAAAACACGGGGTAATCTCGATCGAAGCAGTAGCCGATAATTCACGTCCCATGTCGAATCTAAAATATTTACTCATGTAATCATTGTTAAATCTTGGCGTGTTCGACCGTTTACCATCGACGTGCTTTCTTTAGATTCTTCTTTTATAGAGAAGCGACTGAAATTCTTACCGTAAAATTTGTCACGGTTTCTTGGTAAAATAACGCATCTATCCCTGATTTCATTCTCTGGAAATATCAATTTTCTTCGATATCACTGGGCGCTCTCGTTTGGGTACGGGTATAGGGAAGTCGACCTCGTAGGGTTATAGACGCAGTGGCGCCCACGTATCATTCATCGACCATCCGCCCCTTATTCGTACAATGGTCGATGCCATTACTCTCCAGTGTGTTTTTCGACCAAGAAGACGCCCATCTACGAAACTGGGTTAAAATTTAATAAGTACCTACTTGATTATAATTTACACGTATATAATTTACACGTATTTGGGAATAGCTTCGGTTTGAAGTAGCACATGGATCGTACGAATTAGATGACATTAACACCGTCGATATCGCTTAGGAAAATCGAACGTCGAGCTTCCAATTAACGCGTGTTAAATAGTGGCGTGACGATCGACCGGTTGAATATATCGACTGAAATAAAAGGCACGGTCGGAGGGTATTTGCTCGCGGGTACAGTCTGGTGACACTTACGAAAAACATTTCGACATACCGAGATCATCATCGACGCGGGATGATATCACAAACTCAAGGTCTAAAGTTTAAATCGTATAACGTAGGTGTTTAAATGCACCATGACGTCAGACCGCATGCTACCGTAGGAAATGTGGCGAACGTGACAAACGTGGGTGTCGGGGAATGGGAGGCCAAAGTATAGCAGGCCGAGACGCTCGCGTTGAAATAATCGTAAACACGCGTACTCTCTGTATTTCTATTTTTTCCTGATCGTATTCGCCGCATGTACGCGCGTGCTGTTCGATAGCCTGCATCTACGTATATATACGCAGGTCGATTTCTCTCGTTGAACGCGCGTAACATTCGTGCATTATCGTCGTAAGATCGATTTCTTCGTAACCGGCTGCATCGGGATGAAAAGTCGCGTGACCGTGGAATGGTAAAACCGGTTCCAAGCCAGACCTCGGCTTTGCTTCTCCATCCTTTCGATTTCTTTCGTTTCCCTTGCGTAAAACTGCCTCTTGTTCTTTTCCTTTTCTTTTTCCGCTTTCGTTCTTGTTTACCCTCTTCTTCTACCTTTCCCTTCCTTTCCCTTTTTTTCTTTTTTTCTTTTTTCCCGTTGCTCCCCCACCTGGACGCGAATGTCGACATGGAAGAACGTGCCGATTGCGTAAGAGGATGACTCGCTACGCTCGGTAACAGGTCGGTTTTTTTCGAGCCATCGCGTCTTGTTGCCATAACAGTAGAGGGTGTATAGTTGGTCGGTAACCGCAATAACATCGAGCCATTTTGATATACGTCGCGTTATCGTGGTTTCGATAATAAAATCGTGCTTTTGTAATGCATAGTATTCGAGCACGTTCCATTTACTGTAGCTTCGTTTTTCCGATTTGAAAACCAGCGGATTCGTTGGTCGTTGTTTATACCAACGGAACGTATACTGGCGCAAATTGTCGCGCGATTAACCGCGCATCGATACACAATGTGTTGGCGTGATAGTTGATGAACACCGCGTACTTCCGGTAAACGTGGTAATCCGTAATAAATGTCCACAAAAAGGTCATAGCTGGCGCAGCAACCATTCAATGCATTTCAAAACATTTGTAGTAAAGCTTCGCCCGATAAAATGTTTACCGCCAGATCGTTAAGTGATTAATAATTTATCTAATTCCAATTGTTTTCATTTATCAAGAGCACAAACGCTCGGTCGATATTTAATTCCGTTCGCCATCTATAAATGGAAACTAGAATTTCCGTTGTAAAGGGACCAGTCGCTGCGTTTCTATATAAAGCGTGATAGTTGATTGATAATGAAATAAGAAGAGGAAGCGAAAGCGGTTAATTGCGGTTGCGAGACATAATCGGAAGCGATCCGTGCGTAGAATTTTCCAACGTGCGAAGTTTCGCCGTCGAAAAATATCGATTAAACACTTTCTCCGCAATCCGTAGGGCGCCCCTTGAAAAATGAGAGGGTCACCGTTTACGCCACAGGGTGGTGGCAAACAGCCATTGAACGAATGGGGCGACGATCCGTCCCGAGGCAAATTCCTCGTTTTACCGTCTTCGAACCAAGGTCGCACCACGTTATTTTACACGCATTCTTTTTTCCCCCTGGCAAATGAAATAACCTGTGGGTAATTTTATTTATGACAAGATAAGAACGGAATTACATTCAAAGGACGCGTTGCATCGTTTTTAAAAGCGGCTTCGGTGAATTCGATCGTTCGGCTAAGCTTTTATCGATTCTATCTGATCACGATTCGAGTTAACCGCGTTAACGAGAAACAACAATTTTCGATCAGAGTTAACGACATTTTGATGTTTCCGGTTTTAGTATATCTACATACTGGATTGTCAAGCGATCTCACAAATTGGCAAGTGTCAGCGTATCCTTTGGCACGATGCCATTCGTGCAACACGTGAGCCCAACGAAATATTTGACGACCGAAGAACTATCACCAAGGAAGAAAGCAATTCGTGATAAATCACCGTTAACTAATTCGATTCTCATGTCGTAGGTGATACATAATGAATCGCTCGATGGATACCGGCTATTACGCAGTCGGTTCGTTGAAACGTTCTCTTCATTCAGCGTAATCTTATTTTCTGTCTTCCTCCTTTCCGAAGGAATGAACCTCGCGCCGCTATCGAATCGAAACAGCGAATGCTGGATGTTCTAATCCTGCGAAGGATCGCCATCTTAACCGTTTGAGTCGGGGATCCTTGAAAAAACAGAGTCGAAAATTCGCACGTCTTAATCGATTGCGAAGAGAAACAAGCGACGCAACAGCGCTCGCTATATTTGTTATTGGGTTGGCAACTAAGCGATTGCGGACTTTGTCATTAGGTGGTATCGACAAAATCTGCAATCACTTAGTTGCCAACCCAATATTTTTATAAAATACATCTATGTTATTATATATGCGTACTATTAGTTTATAAATGTTTCGAGATTTGTTCAATAAAAATGATTGAGGAGATAACAATAATAATACAAAATACCGCTAGTCATCCGTAGCATTCAAATATACTGGCACTTTTCGACATAAAAATCGTATGTTGCTTTCGCGTTACTTGTATCGTTGTACGACTATGTTTTGCTTTTTTAAGTTTCGCGTTCTGCAGAATGCACCGCGATCTGTGTGAGTAGCTCGTCCTAGAATGTAAGATGATCGAACCTGAATATCCGCTTGGACACAATTTTAACGATCTTTCGTTCTGTTTGTTTTTACAGCGAAGGTAGGGAAATGGTACGCGTGTCGTTGTTAGGTCCACAACCTTCACCGACAACGCCCGGCGTATTTCAGGTGCAGCCTATCGCGATATCGAGGACTCAACCGATCGACATGGACACCGTTCCGGCCGAACTGCTGACTACGCACACCGAACACACAGCTCCCGCCTATCACACGCAAATCAGGTAAGCCTCTCGTCTTTCTTTCTCTTCCCTTTGCTTTCGTTTCGTTTCGCTCGGTTTCCTTCGGTTTCGTACCTAGCACCTTCTCGATTACGTCTTCAAGTTATCGATCGCCTCGTTGTATTACATTCGTTCAGTCACCTTGATCATCATCCGAGAATGCGATCGTTTTCTCTGATTTAGAGGGACGCGTGTACGAACGCTATTGCGAAAGCGAATGGAGAACGTGGCGTAGTCTGCGCGTATTATTGGATTGGCAACTAAGTGATTGCGGATATTGTCATTAGGTGGTCATAGGTGGTATTGACAAAATCCGCAATCACTTAGTTGTCAACCCAATAAATATATCTGAAAGTTTGGTAGCAGCGAGACGTAAACAAAGAGGACGTGCCGTAGATCGCAGTACGTTCGTTTGCTTTGTTGCCTGCGCATTAGTAACTCGCGTATCTCTTTGTAATACGATGCCCCTGCTGTTAAAGCATCTGGAAGAATTATCGAAAAATCTGGATGCACACGATCAAATGAGAACCACTACCTTTCTTATAATTATAATTAGCTCCCTGCTAGCAACACACCAGTGACCCCCGGTGTTGCTCTTAATGGACCGGAAGTGACGTGCCGTCCCCTCGGTCTCTCCGCTTTTCTCCGTCTTTCTGCCGTTATCTTTTTCTATCGAACGGTATCGCGCTACCAATTTACGTTTCTTTGCGACTGTTACGCAGACGCAGAACGAAGCTCTCGTTATAAACAGACTCGTTGATCGAGTAACCGTTACGCATTCGCTATTCACGCGTGCCTTTATTGCGACGCGATCGTTTTATGAATCATTTGCTGTCCGATCATTCGCTCCCCTATCTCTTTCCTTTCTCTCTCGCGCGCCACTTTGTTTCATTTTAAATCGTAATCCGTCTTCGACGTATCGTTTTACGTTTCGGTGTACATTTTCACGCCGGAGACTGCTCGTCGCGTATCTGTTTGCACGATAAAAATGATTGCTCGCGTGATACACAGCTGATCGCCGCGCCGAGAAGAAAAACGTAAATAGAGGTTTAAAAAAAAAAAAAAAAGAAAGAAAAGAGGGTAGGATCTGGAGATCGATAATTCAAGGTGCAACGTACCCGCACGTTACGAAGGCGTATCTCACGTGTACCCTTTTTGCACGACACAACATCCCGTTTTTAAATAACACGATTCTCTTACGCAAGCGACGAACACGCGTAATAAGCGTATCGAAAGTTACCAAGTCACTACGAAGTTACGATCGCTGCCTTGACTTCGATCTACGTATTTGATGATCGCAATTGCTCGTTCGTTCCGCTGATACGTGTTCGATCGCGGTTAAACACTTAAAAACTGGGCAACAAGTGTTTGAAAAACGAGTTTGCTAGAATACTTTAGAAACGACCGTTGCTGCTACGATTTATTCGCTCGTAATTCGAACAGCACTGTAAATTTAGTCGTAGATGGCTGAAAAATTTTGTCCGACGATTCGAAAGGTTGGAGAAGGTGGTTAGAGTTGCGCGAAATGACACAATCGTTTCTTAGTTTTCGTCACGAGATTCCTTTTTGTTGCACGAGTGTTGCGTAACTAAGTGTTCTGCGTATTATCTGCAAAACGTGCGTGGTGTACCGAGAGTCGAAGCGCGCGGCCAACGAGGAAACATTTTGGAACCACGCTTCATCCGCCGTTTCCTTTTCTATTGTTCGCCTTGTCCCACCAGCCATCTACTACGCCGCGACCAATTACGCAACTCTCGAGTCCTGCTCCTCTCCTACCGGTTTAACGAAATCTCGTCTTCTTTCCTTCTCCCAGTAATCGAGTAAACGTGTTTTCCTCGCAGAGCGCGATTAAATCGCCATAAAATCGCAATAACAGGAAGCTGAATTTCACGAGGCGCACACACGGAAATCACTCCGCCCTTATCGAATCGCCGGTTCGAGTTTCACGCAGCATTAACGAAGTTCTTTTGCCGGATGGAACGACAGTTTAACACTTATCGACCGATAGCCTATTGATCGGCTTTTTTGTCGCCGACCTTTACCGACCGATAGTCTATTAATCGGCTTTTTGTCGCCGACAATCTTTCTCATTATTTGGGCAGTAATTTGTTATTTAGTACTAAGGTACCTTGCTCAGTTGCGTCAGTTGCGTTGCTTCGTAAGCTCCTATAGTTTTATACCAATTCGAAAAGCTTACTGTTCACGATGAACGAAAAGAATGGCATTGAAGAGTCTAAACCGAAACAGAGCCGGAGCCACGGAGAATCTACGCTTGAGCTGCCGGTCGGACGTGCGTATGCTGTTGAACCGCCAGCGGTCGGCAAAGTGTTAATTTGAAAATCAAAATTTCCACCTTTGCACAAGTGCAGGCAAATCGATCGCGTGCAATGTCTGAAACGATCGTTATCTATGTTGGCAACTAAGTGATTGCAGATTTTGTCAATACCACCCAATGACAAAATCCGCAATCACTTAGTTGCCAACGTAATACTAGATTTTTACGTCGATCGCACCTATTGTCATTCGAGAAAACGTTGACCAGGACACGTTACACCGTCTACCAAACCGTCTGCAGCGCTAAGATCGGACGTAACGGAGGCTGCAAGTTGGAAAAGGCGAAAGGGCGTATGTGCGTCTGGCCACGGCGATACCAAGGCAGCGTATTAGAAGCGCGGCTGGCGCTTGATAGTAGCCGAATAGCCAATGTACAAATAGCATCTGCGATGCTACTATTAACAGTACCGCCACCACGAGGAATACTAGGTACTAGTATAGTGGCAGAAGAGAGGAAGAGAAGGAAGTGGGTAGAGGAGAGCCAGGGAGAGGAGGAACGATCGATATAGCGTGGGTGGATGTGCAGAGGTGCGGTAGGACAGCCGCCAGTTGTGCTGTCGGCTGCACCAACGAAGAGCCGTGCTCTCAATCGGTTGGTTCACAGTGCACCGCGTTTTCCTTTGTCCGTGGTCGGCAGTGTGCGGTGTACGGCGTGCGCCCGAATGCATCGGACCTCCTTCCATGGGGATCCCTGGTGATTGCTGTCAGGCTGATACGCGCGAGCTTCTTCCTCCGCCACTTCAACGTTCGCTGGATTTTCGCACGATGACGATGCGATAGCCGTTAAAATCGCCGCGCCGGAACGTGTCACCGTTCGATCTCGATTACGTCCTTTGCTCGTCGTTGCGGAAGCGACGAAATCGCTTTAGCTGCTGTTTGCACGTTCGAAAAGGTCTGTCGGTCAAAACTCAGCCGTCACGGGTTTCCTTTGAAAATAGTTGGCGCACGGAATTCCACGGCCATGGAAAATAACACGAACCTTGGAAACGCGCTTCTTAGCGGCTGTTTCAGAATTATCGCGCAATACGATCGACGATCGCCTTCGCGAGACTTCGCAAGCCTCGCGTGCGTTGTAATATATCGGCTCACTTTTGTCATCCATCGATATAGCATTTTGAAAAGCCTGTTTTGAAAACAGTCCTGTTATCGTCGCGGAATACCACTCGCAATCGTCTTTTCATCCTCGACGAGGAGGATAGTCGACGAGAATGATGGAAATCGACCTTTGCTATTCCCGTAGCACGAAACTAGAATTCCGACAGACTCGTAGCAAAGGTTGGCCGCATAGTTTCGGTAGTCGTAAGCTCCAGAAGCTCGAGCGAATACGGAGCTGCGGCTCCTTGAAAATAGAAACGGACCAACACGCCGCGACCAGCGTACCGTTGCGCTGTCTTCGTGGTTACCAAAGATAGAAAATAAAGAGAAGAAGGAGTTCCTCGAGAACCATGACCTATATCGATTTATTTTGTTCGAACTTGGTATAAATAGTTTACAACGGTACACTGGCAAATTCGTTAGATTCTCTGGTTGCTCAAGGTTGCTCAAGGGAGAAGCCGAAAGGACTGTCACGGGAAGGTCCATTCGTCCAGCCAGTTCGTTTACATCGCGTGCAGCTAAAATTGCAGCGTTCGTAAGCTTCGCAACGATGTTCGTAAGAGCAGAAAAGTGGCGTACTCGATGGAGTTGTTGATATAAGCTGGAACCGCGTAGTTGAGCATGTAGCGTGTTAGTACGCAGTTTTATGAAATAGATGGTGCAAATTGGATGGAATAACGAGCCGCCGGTGGTCTGTGATCGAGTCAGTGGGTTGCCGCGGAGGAAATCAATTGGTGCGTGGCGTCGCGTCGCGACCAGCACACTGGCCTACATGTCTGTTTATTGGCGATTCGTTCATACTCACGTTTAACGTCCGCGTTTCTCGCCTTTCCTCCGGCTGAATTTTCCTGGCCCGACGAGAGTATACGACGCAGTCGCGGAAAAACCAACCGCAGCCTTACGCGATGGCGCAGTTGTACGCATTCCATGTACTCGAACACTCGTCGTTGCAATCACACGCGCTCATCCTGATCATCTTTTTTTCTTCTCTTTTTTTTTTTTTTTTTTTTTAATTCTAAAGTAACCAAGAATTCCGACGTCTCCACTTTCCAAGACTTTAACGGTCGTGGGCGTGTTTTTTATTTTGGGAATTTCTCGGGAATTATCTCTCACACTGAGCTCCATTCTGCGACTCCGACTACGAGTCCTCTTTCGTTGCATCTATCGAAATCGACGCGACGATCTCGGAAGATGAAACGAGAGAATGGGTCGAGTCGAAGCTCGTTAGAGGGACGCCGGTAACGAGGAACGTGAGTGAAAGCGACTCGATTTCCTTAAAACAATGTCACGCGTTAAAAGACGTAAAAAAGACTCGGCTCGATCGCAAGCAATGGCACAGCTTATCGTAATATGTTTCGCCTTGGCCAATTTGGCTAATGTATATTCCATTAGCATAAATAATCGCAGCGTCGCGTAAACGCATCCACGAATATAGCAAAATAGACTGTTTTCTAATCCTGGCGCTCGTTAGCTGTACTTTTCGTTATGGTATCTACTCGTGGCTGATCGAAAATCGCCAACCTTGTAATTTATTTCTTTCATTTTCTTGCCCGTAATATACCCCAACACCAATAAATTACAAGACCAAAGGAACGCGCATCCGTTGCGAAATAATAGTGGGCCAGTGGTGGATGACGAGCGGAAAACAGTGCGCGCAAGAACTCCGCCACTAGCCATGACCCATATACTCACCCTTGTCGCGTCACCCTTAGCCAACCCCATCGGTGAAATCATCAGCGACCAGACAAATACGAGGAGAGAGGATGGCGCGTGTATAGAAGCCACCGCACGTAGTCGCTTGTCCCTGATGGTAACACACACGTAGCGCGAGGTCGTGCCGCTCGTTAATCGAGATCTTGAAAATGTCATCGCTTGAAATATGTAACGAATTCGGCCGAGCAAATTGCTTCTGGCGAGACATTCAGCCCCTTAAGGGCCGAGTAATCTCGTCGTTTGCCAAGGATGAGCTGCATGTCTCTCCTATTAGCCGCTAAAGTAAATCAATTCGACGCTCGTTGTGCACGTGGAAATTGTTGGGTAATTCGAAAGAAGTAGGTGTGGAGTTTCGCGTGTCAGCACGTTTTCTTGTCATCGTGCGAGCAATATGTTCCCTCTCGTAGGCAAAACATCGTTGTATATTTAATTCGGAGCATCGAACTCGCGGCTATTTATAACGCCAAGGGGGCAAAGGTATCATCCGAGCGATTATTTCGCCCGATGGAAACCGATCAAGGGATAACGAGATGTTCTCACGAGCTTCGATCGAACGAAACTATGAAATCGCCAGAGCACCGATAACTTTGTTATCGCGGCCGTCTGTAAGAATCGCGCATCGCTGAGAATTCACTTCTCTGGAAGCCATACGTGTAGGATACACCGGTTATAAACAGAATCGGATCGATGCCGGCCGCGTCTACCTTCGTACGCCGGTTGCGCAAATAATTGCGAGTAAATAATACAAGAAAATCTATGGTCGTCGTTTGATCTGCCAGGTAGAGTCGCCGTCCACGCGACGTGGTTCCTCGCCGTGAGAACTGCTGCCTCGTTCCCAGGGGAATTCGCGAGATAATTTTTCCAACGAAAAGGAATCAACCGACAAAGGCAAAGCAGCCTCTTTTGCGGCAACCGCAACGGGATAAACCCGTTGACGGGGGCGGCGGGGGTGGACGGCGACAGACAGCACGGGAATCGGAGTAAATAGGTCGAGGACTTTGAGGAAATAGGTCAGCTTCGAGCGAGGCGGATCGATGAACAGCTTATGCGTTTCGTTACGATCGACGTGGAAACAAACTGCCGGCTTTCCATCGGCTTTATTTGCCATCCGAGTGCAAACTAACGCCGAGTTCTCACGAACCGTCTTTTCGTCCGTGCAAATACGAAAAAGCGTACGGTGACACGCTCTGGTTTCGAGTTCCGTTCTCGAGAGGACGAGTCATCCCCGAGTTTATTCCGAGATCGAATTCCAGCGGTTCGCGATATCGAAAACGAGCGTTCTCCTCGCGGTCTAAAAAAGCTCGAGGATGCGGTTCAGCTTGGAAATCCACGCTGAAAAAGATCGAAGGATACTTTGTTGAACGCGGACGTGACTTGAAATAACGGGTTGCGTCGACGTTCCGTGATAAACAGAGAAAGGGGAAGTTGAAGAGAGGGGTGGAAGCTCGATTGGTGGGAGGGGCGGGCGTGCGAGAGAGACAGTGAGCGGTAGTTGCAAACATCTCCCGCCACGAATCCGCTTAAAAATAAAGTCTTACGCCGGTGTTCGAGTTGGTCCGTGCGAAATCACAGAAGAGTTCTCTCGGTGACAGGGTCGAGGAAGCGCTTAAACCGCTAGGCAAAACGTCGACGAGTGACGAGGAGATCGAGTTCGGTTAAAAGAAGAGACAGAGGGGAGAGACAGAAAGATAGAGAAAGCGGCGGAAGAGGAAGAGCGATCGAGAGAAGAACGACAATGGACAATTCCGTGAGTCGATATCGCGATCGTTACCACGTCCAGGTGTAATAAAGTGCCTGGTTCGGGGAAGTAGCGCGGAAAACCGGAGTAAACTCGTCGCGTATCTCCGATGTTGATATCGAACGACGTGGATTCGCGAGCGCGAGCAAAATGACGACCACCCACGGAGGCCACGTGTATTACGTGATCAAGGTGCCCAAGGAGACGGATGGCAATGAAAGGTAATCGTCTTAAAAGCAAACGAGCTGCGGACCAACACGTTACACCCACGCTCGTTTCCACCTCAAATTTACGCAATTGGAACGAGCCGACCGGAGGAGCTCTCGCTCGTCCAACGGAATTACGCGACTATCGCGCGTAAACCGATCGAACGAAAGACGCGAGTTTTCAGGATCGTTGGAGTCCACCGGGCGTGTGGACCATCGAGAGTCGAAGAGGATAATAGCGCGATGAATATGGTCGCGCGCAAAGCAAACTGTTTCGTTTATGCGTACATTGCGTTACAATTACGGACGTTGGCACACATAGGTACGCGCATACAGTCGTTGTTGATACCGCAACGACAGATCGAAAATAAATTCGTAATCCATTGGCTTGTCGCAATTCTCGATTTTAAATTTTCTATTCGCCGTTCCATTTCCAAATTCGCTCGTTTCGTATTTGCCGCGCGATTTACACCCGCTCGGTACAAAGCAAATATGTACGACGCGCTTTAACCCTTTGCACTGCTATGTCGAGTGTGACTCGACATCAGCTTTTATCTCAGACATTCTTTCACGTTCACGTTTTCTTGTGAAACGTGCGAAAGAAAAGCAGGATCGCATTCTTTCAAGATATATCATACACTTAAAAATTAGAAAATACAACAATAGTGTGAATAAAACTGGCATTTAATTTCTTTCTTCCTTTATTTATTTAAATTGTCTTATTTTTTAGTTCAAGTAAATTTCAAATAAAACACTTAAAAGCGTTGGCAGCTGCTGCTAACGAAATTGAAATAAAATTCCGAGTGCAAAGGGTTAAATGAGAAACACTCGACCATATTACTAGCTCCGAGTATATGCAGGAAGATTTTTCTGAAATGAAAATTTGGACACCAACGTGCTTGAAAGGAAAAGCTTTTCTCGTGCAACAAAAGATTCTTCTCTCAAAGCGGATTTACAGTAGTCGATCATTGGTTTACCCGTCGTTGATCAACTTCTTGATAGCAATATAAATAACACGATCGCTTCCTTGTTCCCTGTTGATGTGAAAGGCGGTCGGTTTGTCGCCGCGCGGATCCCCACGGCTCCTCCCATTGTTGTCGGTGCACGATGGCGGAACTGCGGACAAACGCGATGGAATGCAATCTGCGAAGATTAATCGCAGCAGGGAAAGTGAGGGAGAGTCGGCACTCGTTGTTAGTTTCGCAATATCGAACATTATTAGTCCCGTTGGCTGTGGTCCAACGGTTCCGCCGAGCCTACCAACGCTAACCATTTAACGTTACTTTTCCTGCCGAACGAATACTCTCCTTTTATTCTCGTTTTTTCCTTCCCATCGTACCATCCTTTACCATCCATTTTCCCTTTTTGTCGATTGCATTTCGATGGAGCAAACTCGTGCAAACAAGAATCCACGATTCGCAGATTTATTTTCGTTGTTTAGCGAGATACACCGATATTTGTATTTGATTTTCTTTGGAACGTTGAACGAGTAAATAAATAATGTGGAAAGTACAGCGAATTGATAAAATGAAAATCGTGAACGTTAGGCGAACTGCTGGCGAGAATGATCGCGTGTGCATTCGTTACACGTGCAACACCAAAGAGGGGGAGGAAGATAGGCTGCAATTAGATGGAATCCGATATCGTGGTCAATGTCACGGCTAACCAGGAGTGGCAATTATAATTAAGCCTAATTTATGGTTACGTTTCAAGCACGAAATAAGAAGGCTAACGAACAAAAATACGTGCACACCTAACTTGGTCGTTATCAGCGAGCTTGAAACGAGTATCAAACCATTGAAACTTCAAGGTAGA
The DNA here is from genome assembly GCF_014825855.1 of Bombus pyrosoma. Classification (NCBI taxonomy): domain Eukaryota; kingdom Metazoa; phylum Arthropoda; class Insecta; order Hymenoptera; family Apidae; genus Bombus; species Bombus pyrosoma. The sequence continues at coordinate 5,265,848 of NC_057776.1, forward strand.
TGTTTCCAGTGTAAAAGCAATTAGCTGCGCGAGGTCGTTCGGTATAATTTAGCGTCTAATGGAATCGTACGTTCGTCTACGAACGATGGTAAAACTTTAATGGGAAAAAATGAATTTTCAGTACGGACAGTGGTTGGGATAATCCGTTCAGACCAGACGGCGATCTTTCGAGGGAAGCAGATGAGATAGTTGAATTGATAAAAGGTGGAAAACCCATCACACCGACCCCTGGACAAACCGCTCCTCCGTTGCCAGGGTGCGACGTTGTTACCAGCAATGCGCAGACCACCGTCGACCACGACTCCAGTTCCAGTCCCCTGTTGAAATCCTCAGCGAACTCGACGAATCGACACGCCAACTCGTCGCCGAAGCCTGGCCAGGAAAATGGAAACGCCCATGGTACACCGATGAAAGCTGCAACCGCCAACAACCAGCAATCTGTCAACGATAAGGTAACGATATATTAGCATTTTTAATCGAGCATTTCGTGTCGTCGGATAGTCACGCAATCCGCTGACTGTTCAACCGTTAAACGAGTGATTTCCGTAAAAGTTGCCAGTCACCTGAAATGTTAACGGTGAATTATATTATCGTGGCAGAGTTCTCGCTGGAATCCCATCGGTAAACGTATTTTCTCATTGAAAAAAATCATGCACGACGACGTTCGAATACGGAGTAACGAGATGGTGATTAAACGTTGCAGGTTGTCGCATCGAGAGCAGCTACCGTCGAAGTGGCCAGAATGACGGCACAGGGACCAGGCGACGCTTCGCAGGTCGAGCATGTCACCTTAAAGAAGAAGCCTAAATGTAAATGTTGTCTTCTGCAGTAATGGAAAGGAAACAAGCTACCGCATGGATGTCTCAGCAGTCGGATGATTCAACGTCGTTGAAGGTGCATCGGGACTTGGTCGCCGATAACTTTACGGTTCACGTTTTTCGAAATGGTCGCTGTACGAGTGCCGTGGAAAACATTGTAATTTTTTCTGTTTCATCCTACTCTAGAAACGAGTTTCACGGAGATACGGAAGAACTGAGATACGCAGAGCAAATGTGCGATCGCGTGAACGCGTCGTATTCCTATTTCCGAAACGAGATCGACGATTTTTCTACGACGAGGATACGGGTTGGTCGTGTCAATCGTCGAAACCAATCTACTCGTAGGATCGAAGATTCGTACAGAGAATGCGAGCGATGGTTATCGATACGAATGAGAAGAGAATCCCGATACCGGTTGAAACAACGATGATACCGAGCGAACTGACATGACGCGACACTGAGGAAGATACCTGAACGAGCGTAGAAAAGCACCGAGCCTCTTGATAGCCTTTCAGAAAGACAGTGGAGTGTCTATAAAGTAACACAGACTATATAAAAGAAGAGAATAAATAAAAAAAAATTATATATATATATACATACACATAAAACTATATTGTAGATACAGAAATGGTAGTTGTATAGCTTATATGCTTTTATTATTGTGGTTAATTACTGTCAAAATTATCGTGATTTCGGGAATATTTTCGCGCGTTGCCGCGTGAAAATGGCGAGACGCGAGCGTGAAAGAAAAAGTCGCAGTTGCACAGAATGTTTCAAAGTTACTGAGTTTAAAGAACGCCATTACTTCGTTGGACATCGATATAATATCATAGATTATTCATAGACTCTCGTTTTTACTAAAACTCAGAACCTCTATAGGCAAAACTTTTACGAAATTTTTTAACATCGCGTAGAATGTGCGCTATCGAAAACTGTACGTACGATGATCGTTGGAAGAGACGCAACTCGATGAAAAGAGAAACGTCAAGCCGGCCGTATTTCTTTTCTCGCGATTAAGCATGAGAACGCGTAGTATTTTCTCTTATTGCGAAGAAGATATCGTCTATCGAACCGCTTTACTTTCACACACCAATCTTTTCTTCTCTATTCTGTTGTCATTCTTTTCTACACCTCGCATCAAAGAAACGCAAACCTATCGAAAGAGAAAGCTGTAATTAAGCGAGCTGGCGCTCGCCAGTCTAAACGCGTGAGTAACTATTCAGGATCGTCAAACATGAAATGTGTAAATATCGCGATATTTTTTGAAACAAAGTGTGATTGTCGGCGATCCGAAGAGTGCGAGAACGCGTTACGTTCCATTCGAGTTGGTGCGGACGAACGGATTCGACGACGACGTGGCTTGCTCTCCGCGCTCCAACTCTAGTTTCTCGATTGCTGCAGCGGCACAAATTAATTAAGCGTCGAGAACGCTACGGTAACTCGTAGACGATAGGGCGCACGAATGAACGCTTAACGATTTCTTTCTCGGGACTTGTTCGATTCGATGATCATGTTACAAATTATTTATTTCGTTTTATGCGTTTTACTTTTACTTCGATGTGTCCTTTCACCGCTACGTTCCATTCATTTTATTTAATTAACCATGTATACGTGTATGACGTGTATCTTACAAAGCGAATCTTTCCGAAAGTATAGAGATTTAAAAAGACACTCGTTTAAAATGAGTAAAAGGCACGTTTATGAAACGTATATGCTAAAAACGTTTCGATGTTCGTTGGAAGGAAAACCGTTGATCGGTTTTATGCGTATTAATAATAATGTAACAGGGAAAAAACGCCAGATCGTGGAAAACTGCTCGGTTCTCCAACCATTGCGTATACAGATACAGAAAGAACGCAAGGATCCGCCCTGTATCGAGCGGTGCTTGGTTCGCGTTAATGGTTGTACGTGTGTGCGTGGCTGTGTGTCTGCACGAGTGCCTGTATTTTTTAATACACATATCCGCATATTTTTTCTAGATCGTCCGGGCAAAAGATATTTATGAAAAATATGCGATCCTATGGTGAAGGATGATGAAATAGGGAGCGAAAGAAAGAACGAGACCGACACCAGCGGAATAAGATTTCCTTTATTTTCGTTCATTGTACGCCGTTGCAATGTATGTATGGCGAAGTGTGTAATATAAAGTTGTAAGTAACAGAAGATCCTGAATAATTTACTCGCGTCCTCGCAGATTGTAATCGAAAGTGACGTACGAGCAAGGAAATCTAAACGGAAAGAGTACTAAATACTATGTGTATATCTCTAAAACAAACATACATGTATATTTACGCGTTTGCACACTTGCGTGTACACGCTCACGCACACGCACACGAAACGTGGAGAAACATTGAACAATTCCGAAGACCTTTCCGCGAATTTCGCTCCGATTCGTGTTTCTCAAGCTAATAATATCAAATCTACGTGGATATTCAAACTTTACACTGGAAATCTTTTGAATGTTAATGGTCTTGACGCGTCCAGAGCATAGAGATTTCGCGCGATTGGACACGCAACCAACCGATTATCCGCAAAATGCAAATATTTTCTTATCGATTCGTTCGATTCTATGCTCCGAGTCATGCTCGCCGATAAAACGAATATCCGCCTCGAAAGATCGGCCGCGAAAGAACGAACACGGCATGTTAACACCACCGGAAAGATGATGAAACTCTCGAAGCTTGGTTTTCTTGTGCCGGTAGTTTCTCCGAGATTACTGGCACGATTAAACGCACCGATTTACGCTCGTGTCGCGTCAAAACTATTAATACTCGTTTTATATAATATATATCTACAGGAACTCTATACGAACATTAGGCTAATTTGATAAACATTTCGGTGTTAAAACTGACGGAAATTGGAGCGATCCGAGCGAAGCAACGGGCATATCCGTTACGGGACAAAAGGACGCGATCGATTGGAATCGCGTACGGTAATGTTTTGGTCTCTGAAAGCCTTAGCGCGTTTCACCGAGTACCTAAGTATATTTTGTATCGAGAGAAATCGGGTGTTCAATCATACGAGTTATACGTAATGCTGAAGAAAGTGAGGTACGAAGGGTGCTGAGTAACGAAGATTAAAGGTATTATTTTACTAAACAAAAATGTAGGTGCGTGTGCGCTCACAGAAATACATATGTACGTGACACAAACGAGCAAACGGTAATTCGTACACATTCGTGTTCAAGAATAAAAAAGATGTAAGGCGCCGTACACAAGTTTGTTCGATTAGCGTCTCAACGTACGGCATCTTTTTAATTTGTAAAAAGTACTATAAGGGTAGATTCAGAGCCTAAAGCGAACACGCGTTCGAAGTCATGTTGACAGAGGACCGATTCTTTCATTTCAACGATCGCTTGTTTACGTTAGAGAGCGAGATCACCTTTAATTTCAACGCAAATCTAAATTTAACACTGCCTGTGATATCGAAAGCAATCTTATTCTCGCGGCCATGAATCATTCCAAACATCTCAATGAGTACTACTACGTAATAGAGGGTCAAGTTAATAGCTGTCTGTGTTGTCCATAGGTAATATCGAGCACGAGAGTTTTATCGTCCTGATACGACGTGATTTCGAGGATGCGTTCATCGAAAATCCTGTCAGCCTCTTTTAAACTCTGAACCTATGCCGATAGCACTTTATAAATGTTAAAAAGAATAGCCTGGTTACAGACGAGCCGTATACTTCGAGGTGATCTCTTTGGCGAAATATTTTGAATCGATCGAGGTGAGTTGAGCGAGTCGTCGAGTTGCACGTGAAGACGCGACGTTACCAACGAGTGGAATCCACCGAAATTCTTAACGTCTGTTCCCACGCAAAATGTTGATTTTGCTGAGCTTACAGATACTGAGCGAATATTAAATGTCTTGTTAAGAAAAAAAAAAAAAAAGAACAAAAAGAAAACAGAGTAGAAATATCTTTAGAGATATCAAAACCCAGCAAACCTATCACTTGTTCCCTACTTCTATGTTTCTTCTTTTACTCGGGGAGAATAGAATTAAAATACGGGTGAAGGATATCGTCTCTACGAGCCCCTTCCTGTATATGGTTTCTAGCCTTCGTCCGTTTAAGTAAGGCGGCGACGTTCTAGCCAAGTTCAGCGATCTAACGGCGCAACATGAAAGATCGTACAGTAGGTAAAAACGCGAGTTTTTACTTACGTTGTTGTACGAAATAGTCGAAAGAATTTGAATCCCGTTGGCGATCGAACGGTTGCTCGAAATTGACTTTGGTCGCGTGATCGTTCTTTCGTTAGTTACGTTTCTCATTGTAATCGGACACGCGCGAGATAACAGGCGAGAGGTTAGCTACGAAGAATCTCGAAGATGAAAGAACACTCGGAAAAGTCAGATGTAAATCACGGGAGATAAATCCGTCGTATCGTAGAAAGTACACGCGCGTGGGTATCTGTTCTCATACGATAACGTACGCGCAATTACGCGATAGCGCGTGGATGCGCGCGTGTATATCTTATTTACAAACGACAAAGTCCTTTCTCTCTCGTACATTCAAAGAAAAAGCAGCTGTTAGATTATGAAATCGTTACGTGGTACGAACGACTGGTGCAGAGTCGCGCATTAGAACGGAAGGTCCCATCGGGACGCTCTTCGAGGTACATAAGATGAGCCAAGTTGAGTCTAGAAAAACTCCAGGTACTTTCAAACAGGGTTGTCGATCGAAACCTGACCGTTCGCCAGCGATCGACCACGAAAGGGCAATGACCCTCCCTCGATATCGTTCGATTTGTCGTTCATCCGAGTTCGAAGAACGAGACCGAGATGGCGATCCGCGTGTCTAGTAATGTAGATTATGAGCAGGATAGGAGAGAGAAGATTCAGGGCAAACCTGACGATCTTTGAACCTAGTACTGCTTCGATCGAGAATCGGAATCGAGATCGGTCGCGAACAGAACGGAATGATGATCACGTCGTGTCGACTGTTGACTACTGGGCACACGGAATGCGATGGGTTCGGTACGAAAGGACCAATGAATAAAAGGATAAAATGTCAGCGCGACTCTGTTGCTACCTACAAAAGAGCAAACGCATCCTATTAGCGGTTCAAAGATCGTATTGTTTGCCCGTGTGCCCTTAAAAGAGCGAAATCTCATCCATCGTAACGACGTTGGCCTTTGAATCGCGTGGCAAACGGATGACGATAAATCCAGCCGTCTCCGCGTCCCCACACGATCGAGAGAAAATAAGCGCAAACCAATACGTGAGTCTCACGCGCGAGCGCATATGTCTTATGCGAGCAATTCATCGAGAACGTGCAACAATCCATGTATCCTAAGAGATGTACAATGCAAATCGTCCCTTCCGTGGGATTCCTATATCACCTCGAAACTATGCATTATCGTCATTCGATAACAAATCTCTCGCAGAAAAACTGTAAAACTTCATCCACCCTGTCGAATAGGCGCTTACGTTTCGAAATACTGTTAGAGGCTCGATTAATTTCCAAAGTAACTTGTATCGCTTTGTAAACGCCGTTTCTTCTCATCCTTTGATACCGCTTCGTCCTTGTATTTACTTATCTATTTATTATATTAAGCTAATCGTCGCTAAGCGATGAGAATGTTGACATTTGGTTGTTTGCAAACCATATCGCAATCATAAAAGAAATTGGACAAAATCTTGAAATCACGCTCCATGCTTCTAAGACAGCGTAATTTTGGATGAAGTGAATTTAAAGAATTAAATATCTTAAAAAAGGACCTAATCTATAGAAGAACAGTTCGTAATTAAGAAGTGAGGAGTTTGATGAGGAATGATGATTGAAAAGGAAGGAGATTTAGATTTCTGTGAGATGAAATAGAAGTTATAGAGAAGAGAAAAATATGAGAACCAAACTGAGTCTGGTTGAAAGGACGAACGAGCGAACGAGATTCGTGATCCCTGTGGTTCCCTGCGACAATCGACAGTCTCAGAGGGGGAAAAAAGCATCGTCCTTGCATAGAGCTAGTGGCGGCTATATAAAAGCGGACAGAGCGAAGATGCACAGACGTTAGTGACTTCTGAAATCCAGCAATACCATCGCGAGTGCCTCGGGGGATGCCATTTAAAGTGCCATCAGTGTGATTAATCTATGGTGATGATGACCACCCGGAAAATTGTGCCTCAATCGCTGGTATGTTTTCAATTCGACTCAATTCAATATAACCATAGTAAAAGTAATTTGAAATTTGAGATCCTAACCCCTTGCGTACCTGAGATTCCCGCTCAACGAATATCTACGTGCGTCGCGAATAATACACCGGCTATTTATGATTTTCATTTTTCCTTTCGAAGCGAATAAACGGAATTCGATAAAAGAGATTGCATTTAAATCGATTAAGAGGGAAAGTATTAAATAGAAAGTGCCTTTTATACGGTTGCACACATAATACGTAATACGTATTAAGAGAGATAACAGATCGTAAAATCGAGAATCGTACTTTTACTATACGTTCTCATCGGTCAAGAGGTCATCACGAATCGTTCGACACGAAAGTCGAATTCACCTCGGGTAAGCGTCCATTTGTTATATATCGAAAAGAAAAACGGCTAATTCCCGTAAACCGTACACAATACAGTCACATCTGAAAAGAACTGAGAATGTCACTGTGATTTGTGTAACGTGTATAAAAAGTTTCGCTGATCTCATGATTCCAATCATTTCCAAAGCCGTTCTCATTGATCGAATTTTATATCATTCCTCTCTGATCCCAGATTCTCTGGCTAATGATTCTCGGTACGTGGCGTTGCACCGGTGAAAAGTTATCACCCGATCAGAAGGCGCCTTTGTTTGCTCGTGGTTCTGGCGGACTGGCTTTAAATACGCCGTTCGAGGATAATAAAGCTAGGAATCGTCCGAATTCGAACGTAAATACGCCAGTGGACGACGTACAAAAAGAAGAAACGGAAATGCTGAAATTGGTGGACGGTGAGCTAGTGCGAACTGTAAAAGGGAGCTTCTCTTACCAAAGTCCGGAAGGCCTTCCCATCTCTGTCAAGTGAGGGGCAACTTCTCAATTTTTCTTTGGTAGCGAGTTTTTGTTGTTTCGTTTTAATATTTATCCCTACTATCGTACGCGTTTGAAGGTATGAGGCTGACGAAAACGGAAATAGAGCCAGCTTCAAGTTTGGTACCGGCGACGCAAGTAGTGGCAGTTTGTCCCCGGCTGGTCATACTTCTGGATTAGGAGGCCAAAATGGACGTGGCGGTGGTCAGGAACCAAACGGATCTAAAGGCTACCCACCATCGAAAGGCATCGGCAGAAGTTACCTACCGCCACAATAGAGAAACATCACAACTTTTTTCGATTAAACATTACCAACAAATCTTCGATGCTCCAATATTATCTCAGTAAAACATTTTCTCATTACCCTGTAATATAATTTATAGAAATTTATATTATTATTATATTATATATTAATATTATATATTATATTATATATATTATACATTAATATTATAATTAATATAAAAGATATATTTTCGATCTCTTGTATAAAAGTTTCGTCTGGTTATCGTAATTGCATGCTTCCCCCAACTTTATTTGTCTAACTTGTCGATGAATGTACCCTTACTAAGGCAGTTTAGTAGTCCCGGTGGTCTCGATTTACCATTCGAGTAATCGCAAAATAGTTGACAAACTAGTTGATTCGTTTCCGAACATATCAAATTTTTATAAACTAAGAAATAAAATATATTTTTTCACAAATATTGATATTACAATTTAACAATTCTACAAATGATTATACATCTTCCATTTTTTCATAACATTCTCTCCACGTATAGCAAATACACACACATACAACTAATAACTTCTTTCATAAAATGCAACTAACAGAAATATAAATAAAAGAATACGAATTTTGCTCCTTCTAATTCGCATTACGCCGTTGAATGCAAGATTACAAATGTTAGGTGTATACGAAAATGATAGCTGTAAATTAACAACGCATATACACTATGAACGTAAAGCTAGCGGGCATTATTATCGTATACACCTAGTAGTTTCCTCTGCATGACCAACCATGTATTAATAAAAATACGTTTGTTGTGTATTAATCCTAATCTGCACGTTAAATCGTAAAATGTATTTATTTTTATGAAATTTAATTTCTTTATAAAGAATAAAATACTTGATAAACACGTGCTGACTTAATTAATGTTTATCTTTCGGAACCACGGTAGGTGGTGTAACCAAATGGACTCAGAAGCACTGGTATGTGATAGTGACCAGCAGGGTTTTTTACATCAAAAACAATCTCGATAAACGGATACATTGTTTCTATCCTTCTTAGCGTAAAATATTTATCAACATCGAAGTGAATCTTGTAACGTCCAGCTGTGAAATTAACTTTCATGTTATCCACCAAATCTACGCATCGACCATTCGGGCTCGTATTACTGGAACAAAGGAAGATAGATTTTGCGTACTTCATTGTAGAATTAATAGATTCTGGTGTGATAAATACAAAAAATATTTGATTTCAGTATTATACCTTTCATTTAAAAAAGTCCACCTCCCATCCATTAACTTATAAAGGCTAACTTGCAAACCACCAATTGGTAAACCTTTACTAGTGTCCACAACGTGAGTTGAAATACGAGGCTTTTTAATTGTTGGACTATTAACGGTTTTTAAAAGTACATGCTAGAAGAACCATAGTGTTTAAATATTGATAAGGCAAGAAATGCCATTAATTTGCAAATACCAAAAATCGACATACTCTTTTCGGACTATGATAACTAGTACTCGCTACATCTAACTGATCCTTGTTTATCTGAGCGCCTTTCGCGGCATCCTCTGCTTGATTAGCTACAATTGTAGTTTTTTTATCAGCCATTACCAACGTAGGAAATTTACCCTTTAATTTACTCAGCACATACTGAGCACCAGGTTGGAATGTACCACCTGTCAAAGTCAGAGTTTTTCCACCCGTCGTCAAAGTAATCGTTTTACTTTGCGCAGGTGCAATGGGGATTGTATTCACTGGCTGAAGCACACCAATGGTGTTAGTACTAGGTGCGACCGAGGAACTAATTTGATAAGCTGTACCTAAAATAGGTAACGGACATGCCACCATTATTCCCGAATCTCCTTGCTGTTTGCATTCATCTTGCTAAAACATCATTTATAACTATATTTTATTTGAACCTTTTGTTAAAATATCATTTATAATATACTTTTTATATTGTTATATACATTTACCAATAATTTTGCAGATTTTCTATTTAATTTACTGTCGCCTCGTCGAATCGCTCTTCCATTTTCGCGTGATTCCTTTGACGATTCTTTACTAGAATCTTCAGTATCAGGAAGAATCGATACAACTTGCATATCTGAATTACTCTGATCTTCTGATTCTACAACTATTTCCATTTGTACAGTTTCATGATTATCACTTTCTTCCAAATATTCACTCTGCATATGATCCATAGCTTCTGTCAAGGAATCCTCGCAGTTCTCCTAAATTAATGTAATTAGATCACAATCATGTGAAATATTCATGAATTTAATTTATAAAACGTTTATTCCATACAAATAAAAGAATCACTCACCACCCTCTCTATCTTAATCTTTTTTATCGAATGCTTAACATCTTCTTCATCAGAAGGCATCTGCATCTGCATATCTTCTACATCATCTTCTTCCTCTTCTTCTTCATCCTCAGCTTCAACACCAACATCTTCGATTGGATCTTTAATCTGAGTTTCATCTAGCTCATCGTCCGTTTCTAATCTCTCAACAACATATTCCACCTCATCTTCATTTTCTTCTACTTCAGTTTGAGTATGTTCAATAGCCTAATAAAAAAATGCTTTAATCAATTTCTGTTTAATATTGCTTACCGTAATGTATCCGTTTATAACATGAACATAATCTAATTTTATCTAATTTATTCAAGCAGTATAAAGCTAATTACAAATGGAAAGAACATAAACCTCAATTTCCTCGACTTCTTCTATTTCAACCTCTTCTACCGCATTTGCCTTTCGAGCTGCAGCCTTTTTCTTTTCTTCCGCTTCGTGTGACAAAGCTGATCGTTGATGCTTCATCGTACATGTATGTTTTAACAAAGAAAGTCGGTGCGCATGGAGATTTTTCTTGCAATACAGACAATAAGCTCGTGTTGATTGGAACGGCACGGACGTCAACCATCCTATGGTAAAATATCATGTTATTTGTTTATTATTTTAAGCGCACTGTTCTCTCTTTCGAAAGGCTACGAAACATTCTGCCGAATATACCGTGTTACTAAACACATTTTAACTGTATGGTAACATCGAATCGAAGGTTGACTTGGTAATACTTTTACTGGTAACTTATTAACGCTATGATTCGCTCAACGAATCGAGTCAATCAAGGTAAATATAACTACATAAACACATTCTAGGGAAAACAGGGTCGTCGCATTTATAATCTCGAGATATTATAAAATGAAAAATCACTTTCTTGTACATTTATATAGCTACTACTCTTAAGTCTTCTGTATCATGTAAAAAACTATCGTGGTCAATTCGCATACATTTAAATTTCATCTTTTAGTACATTATAAAATGTAGTCTTCTTAAAATTGGGTAATATAATCATTCAATTCTTATTTCAGAAGCTTCTGTGGTATGTAACTCCTGGTAGATGCAGTTATTTTTACCATCTCTGTAAGAACTCTTTCGACACTGTTACTCTTTAGTTCTTTCTTATAGATATTTCATATAACGTTCTTTCTATTTGAACTCATATAATTTCACTTGCTTTTTCCAATTAGCGATATCTGAAAAAATTAGAAAATAGCAAAAAGGATTGTATATCTTGCAGAATATACAATCAAAGCACTGTTTATTTTGTATTGTGTTTTATATAGATTGATGTATCCAATATATCTCAGTACAAAAATTATAGAGATCTGAATTTTCTTAAAAGAAAATAAAGTTTCGCCAAAAAATATTCCAGAAACTAAAGGAAAGATATGAAATTTAAATATGTGCAGAGGGTGTGACAGTTTTTCTTCTACTATATCTTATACTATATCGAAAGCATAGACAAAAGCATCTATCCGTTAAAAAATCAACATGGTCGACAGAGCTAGGCGCGTTCCGTGTATGTGCGAGGAATTACGGTTTATTTTGAATAATTAAAATTGACTAGGTAGGTATTCTTTTATTCACATTTATTTTATTATTGAAACAATCACAATAAACCCAGACAATAAAAGCTGTAAAATGAAATGTTAACATTTCTTAAATTAAGAAAGATAAAAAATTATAAGTTTAGTAATAACCTCTAATACAATAGTAGCAGGAAATACGTAAGGAAATAAGCAAGAAATTTTATGTGGAAAGAGATTATTATCACAAAAATATTAAAAATATTCTCTTAAATAATAAATGCTATTATAAATGAAATATTTATTGAGAAGAGTATATAACTTTTATACGCAAAAGTGAAATTTTACAATTATACTCGATTTGTTTATATGATCGGGTACAAAATGACCCTTACTTCTGTCAGCTATGTGGATTATTTAGGCTTCACGCAATGGGCAATTTTCCCTAGCGAGTGTCCAGGTCTGTTTATATGACCGTGGAAAAGAGTTACAAGATTAATGTTTAGAAAAGCAATTTTCTATTTTATAATAAATTGAAATTGTATAACCGACCCTGTTTCCCCTAGAGTTTGATCACGTGGTTTTATTTATCTCGATTGATTCGTCTCGTTGAATGGACTACAGTCATGTGTCGCGTACGTAACACATTGAATTTTCCCATTTCTACAAAAAAATCTTGCGTCAAGTGAGAGTTATTTAAGTATGGACGAATTTGTCCAGCTATGCTATATATATATAAACGATTATATTTAAATTTTACAAAGATTGATAATGCGTAATTCGAAATAGTGATACACGATAGTTATATACAATTCTAAATATACTATAATAAGAAAATAAGATACAAGAAGAATATTGTGGCGAATTGAAGATGTTATAAATCGTAATAAGTATGTACCGCTGATAAAATCAAAGGAAAACAAAGTCAATTGTACTATTGCACGTGACAATGATATCCTCTAAAAATAATTAACCGCTACTAATCAAAAACATCATTGCTTAATACTATGACGAACCGACGGAGCTACGATTATTAAATACGTATGAAGATATTCACCGTGGCACAATACGTTAGAATATGTGTTGAAGTGTTGAAGAAACGTATTCGTTTTAGCCGATAACGTGCTATTTCAAAATAAGCAATAAACAATAACGAAAAGTACCTTTAAAATCGGGCATTTGTTCCCATTCTTTGCGATACCGTTGCGTGTAGACACGCGTCTTGGCATGGCTGATTTTGCCTGTCGGAGTAAGACGCTGGCCCGTCGTCGTTAGTAGATTGGCGTGTAAGCCCGTTTCACTGGTCGTAATCATTGTCGGTTGTCTCTTCTCCATTCCTTCCGAACGAAGACCGATTCGAAATCGCCCGGATCTCAAAATACCCAAAATCGTAACACGAAATCACTAAATAGTTTTTTCCACGATGCAAGGGAGAGGGGGCACGCGGTAAGCACCGAGATCTTCGCCTAGCCTAGTATTCAAGTTAACTCCCTAGCAATGGCGGACAACTGCAACGCTGCAACGATGCAAGCTCCTAACCCCCTCTGCTCTTCACCATTTTGCTGCCAACGGCGCAACTTACACTGCCGTATAAACCTCACTTGCGCCCCATCTTCTCTTCTTTTCTTTCAACCATACAAATTTGATTTTACGTCTTTCAAATATTTCGATAATCGTTTCTAATGAATATTTAAACTATATTTACTTTAATTCATATAACATGCACTCTTGTAAGATTAAAATAACATTTTGTTATGTATGTATTTGTTATTACAAAACCGACGTCCATCTTTATTGAAATATTAATTATACTTCAAATACGTTGAATTCAAACGACAAAAAAGTAATGAAACAAGAAGTTGTCTCACTTACAAGAGACAGTTATTTTAATAATTTAATGTATATTAATTATTATAACATATATTTAATTTTGTGATAATTAAATATAACGTTTCCCAATGTAATTTTTCTCGATTACATTTACAACTTTATTACTAATTTTATCATACATTATTTTACTTCTTCGTGTAGCATATTATTGGGTGCTCATTTTCTATCTACGATACTGGTTTCAGTAAAATGTACGGAACCATTGGTCAAATCAATATGCGCGCGCATGTCGATATGTACTCCATATTAGGCGGAAAGGTATTAATTCGTTAAATCTGATTAAATATAGAAAATGTACAAACACTTTACTTTAAGAAAGAGTCATAAAATATTTGTTATATATTTATTGTATAAATCATATCGTTTAAAATGAAATAATATGAAATTAAAAAGTAATTTTACATGGAGACTTTAGAACGCCATCTAGATGGCCCTGAATTAATGAATCAATAATAGCGCCCTCTTTACAATAGACGCAAATTGAAAATATCTAAATTAGGGGAAACCTTTGAGATAGGTTCAAAAACTACAAAAATTACAAAATTCTCAAGAACTTAGTAATTAATCTGTACAATATTTTATATAAGTTCTATTTAATTTATTTTACTCTTTCCAATAGCCTCAAAGAAGATAAATTGCTGCTAATTAAAAATACTAGACAGTTTTAATATAAAACTTCAAAATGTTTTGATATTCTTTGCTAGTTTTATTTTTGTATTAAGATACGCCTATATTAGTACATATATGTCGTTGAAAAATTAGTACACTAGTGAAATCTGATATCCTTTTAACATAAAACAAAATCTGATTGAGAAATAAATATATTTTTGCAATAGAATGATGATTTATTTTCAAATATAAAAATTCATTGATATTTAATTCTATGAATAGATGATCTAGTTATTATGTTTATATATAACTATAAACACAATTTAATATAAATAAATACATTCAGTACATGAAATATTCTAGGAACAAAAATTTGTTTAACAAAATATATTTATTTCAGTACAATGAAGTAATAGAAACATGAGATAGAAGTTTTCATTACATGAAGATACATGATCTACAAATAATATTAAATAATATTGAGTGTACATGTGTGTGTGGTAAGATAAATATTGATACATTTCATTATGTTAACAATTATTGAACTAATTTCCTTTTCCAATGAAAAATATGTGCAAAGATAAATCAAATGAGAAGTTCGTTAAGCAAATGAATATCTACAGATATGGAGTATATATACTTTCTTTATCTTTTATTTTTTTTTCATGAAAAGAATAAAAAAGAATAAGAACAAGAAATATAAGGAATTATTTGATAAGGAAAACAATTGTACATCAATTATTTAATAGATAAGCAAATAATGAAACCATTATAACTTACATGATTTATTATTTCCTCTTACCAATTTACTATTTTGTATACATATAGTTATCTTTAAAATACAGATGTACTTAGAAGACAACTAATATATTATATATAATATAACATAATATAAGAGTAAATTATGGCCAAGATGGAGGTTCTCCAGGTTTTAATTCTCTTCCATATAATGCTGATTTATCACGATAGTCTATCATTATTAACCCAGAGCCATAGTCGTAAAGTTGACGCGCAGTGTATGCTACACATACAAAAGCAACAGTTGCTATAGCTTGTTGTGCCACTGGTGATAATGCTGGCATTCTAAATGTTTGATTTTAGTTGCCCCTCTGCAGCTAATTGTTTCTTCCACAAATATGTATGTCTCAAATCTGCACAAATAGCAAATACAGTACAGGTCGGGATAGATGTTACTAACCAGTATTTCCTCAGACCTTGAAAGACTCTGGCTATCTCCATTAAACTAAAAGATAAACATTAAAAATAATATTTTGTCAATTAGATATAGAATATAATTATATTCATAATATCTCTTATGACATGATAAAAATAAATAAGAAAGAGTACTTAACAAAAAGCAAGTTTTGAGAATAATTTAATAAGTATGATGAATTTCGAAGATGAAACCAAAATCGCTACACACATTCTTAAAACCGAGTGTGGAATAATTTAAAAGAATAAAATATGAATTGTACACTGAACAAATGTTCACAAAAGTAATAATAAATTTTTACCTTTTTGAAGACTGATATGTGTGCTTCGCAACTATGTACACTAGTATGATGTAATCACGTAAAATGCAGCTGACTGTATTGGCTGACTTCAATCTTCCTTCTAAGCTACCACTAACGATAAAAAATATCAATGTTAGCATATTTTTTTTAATGTATATAATTGTAATAGTATATTAGTCGAATAAATGTCTTAAATATATACTTATGATTAATAGATTACCAATAAATTTTAAGATGTCAGCAGCATGAACACAGCAACTTCATTTGTGATATACAACTTCATTTGCGATGTAATACAAACTTAATATTACAGAT
The DNA here is from genome assembly GCF_014825855.1 of Bombus pyrosoma. Lineage (NCBI taxonomy): Eukaryota > Metazoa > Arthropoda > Insecta > Hymenoptera > Apidae > Bombus > Bombus pyrosoma. Next base: position 5,282,094 of record NC_057776.1, read on the forward strand.
GAAATACGCAAAAGATTAATGACTTTATAGAATTTCAAGGAATAATTATGCTTTTAGAAAACGTTACTACCGTTTCAGAACACCAGATTGTTTATAAAATTACGTGACCAGTGTAAATAATCCTTGCACAAAGATTTTTGTAAATTTATAATAAAATTCCAGATTACATAACGTAATCTATTGGCACTATTTAGAAAGAGGTCTCTAGTGTCTCGAGATTGTGTGATACGAAAATATTAAAATGCATGGAATTATTAAATCTATTAATCTATCTTATATTTCATACTTTGTGTTAGCACTATTATGATTATTATCTTATGAGAAATTTTGCGGGAATTTATTCAATTTTGAAATTTATGTAAATAAAACTGTTCTATTCAGATAAAATATTTCTCTGAAAGAAAGTGATTGGTGTTTGAGTTATTAAATGTACGATGAAAATTCTTTGTTGAAAGATAAATATTAATAAACTATCGTTTTACTTACCATAATTAGATTAAGAGTGCAAATATTATTTGTATTTTGAATATTTTATATAGTAAATTTAGTATATAGATTTTATGAACTTTACACACCAAGTTTTGTACATAAATATCTGCCTTATTTATTGTTCAATTAAGAAACTTCTCAGAACAAAGTTACAGTATTGCAAGGGTCATATGTAATGGTGGAAATAGCTTCCTTCTATGATCATTTTTCTACGAAATTTCAAGGTCATCACCAATTTTTTTAAATAGAATCTTATATTTATTTTTCGATATCCTTATAGAGCGTGAATAAACAAACTCGGCGACCTTAATGACCATACTGTTACAGTTATTTAATCTTGAGATATTTGCATCGGAATTATGTTTTTTCAATTATAATTAGTCTGAATTATAATTATTGCGTCTGAATATTATATACATTAAATATATATATATATATAATATTTAATAATGTTTAATCGGTATGTGGCAAAATTAAAAAATTCAAATTCTAGAGCTCTATTTAAGAAAACACTGATGACTTGAAATCTTGTAAAAAAAAAATGATCATGAGAAGAAGCTAGTTCCATCATTACATGTGGTCCTTGAAATAGTGTAACTTTGTCTTGAGAAGCTTTTCATATAACAATAAATAAAGCAGATATTTAGGTGATCCTATTTAGTTGTATGCTCTATATAAGAAACTAAAAAATAAAAATCCTTATCATTTCTTCTTAAATTCTTTTTATTAATATGAACAATATTATTTGTAATTCATTAAGTTAGAAGCTGTAACACTTTCTTGTTGTATTCAAATACTATATTTAAATATGACAAGCATTTAGCATTTTCATTGGATTATGATAACATGTAATTTAATTAAATAACTAAAATACTGTTTGTACGTTTTTTTAGTATGTGGTAAAATATAAAGAAATTTTATGATTTTACTTTCTTATTTAGAAATATCTCGATCATGTTTGCAGTACATTTGAGTTATAGCATTTTTCATAAAAATATTTTATAATTTATAAATCAATGAATTAAAATATTATATCAATGTTTTTAATTATGATATATATATGATATTACGGAGTACGTTTATAGTTCTAATAATATTACATAATAATACGAAACAAAAGTATTAAGAATAATATCTTTTTTTAATTCTGAACACTGCTTATATTTATTACTTATGTACAATATTTCATGTACGGTACTATAAACACATTATTATACCCAAAAATTTTCAAAGCAAACAAAATTTCTTAGACAATTAGAAAACAGATCACAAAATTTTGTTTCAAAAAATTATATACATATTATTGAAAATACAAATTACTTAAAATTTCGATCCTTGCAATTTAATACTATATTATTTGGAAGATCATTTTGAGAAAATATTATAGTCACTAAGTTTTACTAAAGTTTCTTCTCTGGAATGCAAATGAAAGTACATTCGTCATTGAAATACTTCACTACATTACATGTGTATACATTGGATGAGCACTATCATCAACGTAATAAAAATACATAATTTTCTTTCTTGTTTATATCGCATCGTTGCACGAGCAAACGTTTAATCAAACAATAGGCACTGCACGTAAGTACCTTTGCCTTATCGAACGAAGAAGCAAAAGCACCAGTTTTTTTTTATTAAATATTATTATTTACGGTGATTCTTTTTAAGCAGCCTCGTATCAGTATCACTTAAAACATTACAATATATGTATGTATGTGTATATGTATGTATGTACATTCACATATACACACACACATCAGCATGTAATACTTTTGTGAGAACAGGTATCGGGCGACCAAGTTAGATTTTCTTGGCATTCGTCGATTTTGTACAAATTGTACATTATCTACTTCATCATGCTAATATATTATACCAAATTTGCAACACGAAGGATGTGTGACAATTTAATCAAATTTTTGTATTAATTACGTACAAATAACAACCTAGAGAAAATTTTAATAACAATGTCCATTAAGAAAATCTGGAAAATTGTATTTCACGAAGTTGTATTTATAATTGGAACTTTGGCGATCCGAGAACATAGACATATACATCAAGTAATAAACTATTCATAGTTGAGCGTCGGTTAGTCTTTTACTTTTCAATCCATACTTATACCCTGCTATGAGTTGTTACCCAGGCGCCAACGCAATGAAGCACAATTAATGTGATCTAATGAAAATATAGGGACGTAATATATATTCTGATCATTCGTACAAATTTATACTTGATATGACTTTTTGTTGTTCTATTGCAATACCATACTCAACAAATAATTTTTCATTTGGTATCTGTTGACGATAATACAGCTTCCGATGATACATTTTTTAAGTTACATGGGATTTTATAATCGCTCGAAGACTTTTCATTTTGTACCGTAGTCGTAACTTCCGTATTCTTTATGTTCCCTTCACACTTGATTTCTCTAAAGTTTGTAAATATATGTTATATATTTTACATTATATTTTTAAATATGCAATACTTTTAAATATATAAATACTTTTTATTTACCTGCTATCTACAATTTCACTTGGATTTGCATTTTTATCGGCAGTACAACCAGAATACAAATTACTCTCTGTACTTTGATGATTTATATTTGTTTCTATATATGAAGCGGTACTATCAACTGAATCTCCAATTTTCATGTCACCTGCTCCAATAGCTTCTAGAGTTGCTTTGCTTCCCAATGCAGCATCCATTTTATTCTCCGCTGTTATATTCGACGTTTCCTTTTTACCATCATCACACAATTTATTATCTATTATCACAGCATTCTCCATGTTAAGAGTGTTTTCAAAGTTATCAAAATTTGCCCAACCAGTAGATTCAACTGGTTCTGATGGTACAACGTCCCATGGATTCACCTCAGGAAGTGTAGTATTGGTAGGTAATGGTTCTGTTGAACCCCAAGCTGAGATAACAAATATTAATGCAGCAGTGTCTTAAATTTAAAAATTAAGTGTTGAGAATTTTTGTATTTGAAACTGATGGCGAATTGAACATTTATTTCGTAAAAGAAAATAAAAACTGAAAGTAATTATGAAAATTAATCCATACACTCCGTAGAATCAATTTCCATATGCATGTCTCGTGTATCTTCATCGTCTTCATCGGATGAATTAGAATCATTATGTTGCTGCTTTGTTGGCCAGTCACGTTTATCTACAACCGTCTGAAAAGTGAGTTCTCCTTCATCGCCCCATTCGACTACTGTGTTACAATCCTCTAGATCGGCTTTTTGCTTTTGCTGACATATCTATATAAAATCGTTAAAAGTTAAAGCTTGAAATATTCATGAACAAATTTTATTAACGTAACTTGTACCTTATTGAACATATCTTCCCTTTTGTCTAGATCTTCTTCGCTGATAGTAAAGCTCATCGTTGTTAATTGATCAACTGAATTACTATAATAACATTTATAAAAAAGAAGAGATATTGCGAAGATATGTATAGCTTCATATTATGTTCTTTTATTATAGTACTATTTTCCTAATTTTTCTTTAATTGTTTTGCAACATAGAACTTTGTAATCATGGACATATATACAAATACAATTATAATAATTATCAAAAATAAAGTGTTAATAGTAAAGTATATATTTTTACTTACTGAAGAGCGTCATCACCATCATTAAATTGATCATCGTGAAATCCAAAATTTTCAGGAAATTGTGATGTCATATGTTGTCCCAGATAATTGGTGTAAAACTATTTATGTTGTATAATATTATGAAAAATAATAAAATATTATAACTCACAAATAAACTTTCTTAATCTATAATAATCTATTCATTTTATGTACATTTTCTGCAACCTTTCTTTTTATTGTCTATATTTATTTTGCATAAAAATATGTTATACAAACCTGTTCGACTCGTTGAACCTGAAGAAATTCTTCTTGGGGATAAGAACTATATTCGTCTGGATTTTCACTGGAGCTTGTCATGGACGCTTGAGGTTTTCCACCCTAGAAATTCGAATTATAACTTAAGCAATGATTGACAATTCTAATATTAATAGAAAGATAAATGATATTTATCTAATAACTTATATACATACCAAAAGAATTTGATGTGTTTTATTAATTTTCGTCAATTCAACATTCACAAAATTATCCCATTTATTAAGACACTCGGGTGACAAATTATTCTTCAAGAATTTATCTAAATTTTCATTTTTTTCACGTTGATTAACAATGTTATTTGCAATGTTTACTAAATGACCCATGTATCCTTGCTTATTTTCAATTTCTTTATTTCTAAAACATAAAAACATCCGTTTTTTATTAAAATTGATGTATTACTATAAAATATAAACTTATGCAATATTCTTTTACAATTACTATTTAACATACTGTTTACTGTCATTTTTGTCCCATGCTTCCAAAATACGATCTATCAATCTGCATTTGTTAAATATCTAAAAATTAATATAATTACATTAATCAAAAATATTTGTACTTATAATATATTATAAAAATAAATATTTTTAATCTTATTGACTGCAATACTTACATTAACATAAATAATGTCATTTGTATCTTTAAAATCGCAATTAATAGCTAAAGTCAAGCAAAATTGTACTTGAGTATGTAGAAAATTGTTCCACATATATTTAAAAAATAAATCCTTAAAAAGAATAAAATTAATCTCTTATTCATCTTTAGTATTATAAAACATTGAATTTTGAATGATTATTAAATTCACTTACAAGTAACGTTTGGAATGTTCCTAATTCTACTAAGGCTTCATAAATCTTTACATTTTCAGTTGCCATTAATGTTGTAAACAACTTTGCAACATGTAAACGCGTAATACCAACTGGACATTCTAACACACCTGTAGTTGTCTTAACAGGAGGTTTCTGTAGTGTAAAGATATGATTGTGAAAAATTATATTAAATAAAATAATTTTTTGCATGCATTGCAAAGATATTTAGTTTTTATAAAAATATTAAACAATATTATAAGCTATATACATTTGTTTAGAGAAAGCGTGTAATATTAATATAATATTTACATAAGGTGGATCAAGTAGAAGTTTATGAAGCTGTTCTAGGTAAGGCAAAGTTGCATTTGATATTTTTATACGTTCTTCACTGTCCGTGATCTCATCTTCAATACCATTTCCTTGAACACTATCCTCATTTCTTCCACTGAAATTTCAAACATAGCTGTTAATAAGATATGTAAAGTTTCTTGCAAGAGGTTAAAAATTTTTTTAAATAATTTACATCCTTACTTGTTAGCTTTTGGTAAAAGTGTAAGAAGTACCTGAATTCCACCAAGAATACTACTTTCTAGTTTTTCTCCAGTTAAAATAGTCTCTAGTAACAGGCTTACTGTATCTGCTCTGTAATAAAAAATATAATTTAAATATCTTAAATTGTCTTCATATCTCCATTATTTATACTTACGACTCAAGAGTATTTAAAATAGGATCTGGACCAGTACGTGCTGTAGATGTACGTTGATATTCTCTTGCAGCAGTGATCATATCACAAAGTAATTGTGCAGCATTTGCATGTTTACTTGGTTCAGAGTTTGGGGACAATAATTTTACCACTCTTTGCACTAATTGTTGACTATCCAACCACTGTTAAACCAATAAAAAATAAGTACATAAAATTTGAAACACAACAGTATAGTCAAAAACAAAACAAAATATTTAAATTTTGCATACAATTAACTACAATATTAAAGATAAAAATTTTAAACTTCTTACATTTAATATATTTTGCCGCATATTTCCTTCAACCTGACTAACAAGTTTCAGTACTAAGTCCATAATTGCAGATGTCTCTAAATGTTGCAAAAGCAGATCGACACATGTTTGACGACTTTTCAAAAACTCTAAAAGCTGCAAACAAGTGAACTGATACGAATACCAGTTCTGGTGGAGAAGATGGAAATATGGGATTTGAAAGTTCAGGTTATGATTAAGGAATAAAAGAAAGATAATTTGATATTTAATACTTATAATGCAATTATACTTTAATTACAAAAAGTGTTATTATGTAAAACTACTTTCTATATTGTTTTATATATTCAATTTTAATAAATTTAGTACATTAATTTATAATCACCTGAACAGTTTTGTGACCAATAAGTACTCCAATAGTCTTGCTAAAAAATGATGCCAAAAGAGGATTTAATGGTTGGTCTGTATCAATAAAAGAATAAAGTTTTGCCAACAATGCTTCGTTGCCTAAAATACAATGAATTTTTATTAAAATTCTTTTTGATATTTAAGATTATATATTTCTTACATTATAGAGAAAAATTAAATTGTTATAAGTTTATTCAAATAGGTTTATTCAAACCTGCTAATTTTTCGTTTAAGACTGGAACATCACATGTTAGTAGCTCACAAGCTACATTTGGATATTTATAGCGCCATCGTTCTTCTATATCTGTTGATGGTTCTCTAGTTGTAATTGTTATTAGCTCTTCCATTACATCAGATCTTATAAGACTATAAATAATATTATATTACGATATGTGTATCATTTAATATTTATAGAAATGTGTTTTAATCTTACTTACTAATCTATAAGTTTCTTATTTTGGCTTTTACATTCTTGTAGTATATCCTCTTCATCCATCAATTCATGCAACGTAACATCCTAAAATTATAGACAAAATTAAATTTAATTTCTTTAATATTAGCACAAAAATTAATATTTAATAAACTGAAATGTAGATTATTACAAGACATCATTATTCCTTTTATAGGCTATAAAAGTATCAAAATCATAACTAAGATAGTTTAAGTATTATATGAAATGATTTACTAAATTATTGTAGAAGGAACAAGGTTAAAAGAAAATATATAAATACTATCAACATAATAGTAAATATTTAAATCTTATGGCAGTTATTAAGCATAGTATTGCTTTTCAAGAAAGCACTAGTCATTTTCTTTATCAGATATTACATACTGTCATAAAAAATTTAATGTTTTGCAACATTTCTGAAAAATTATTAATATATTTTACAAATTTTTATTAAGGAAAAATACTGAAACTATGTGAAAGAAATAATAGCATACAAGAAAATAAATAATAGACATAATGTTGAGTTAAGTAAAACAATAAAATAAGATAGAAATATAAGAGTAAAATGTATATTACATTCGTGGCTTGGATTCTCGACAAATTTTTTTTAATGTACAAAATTTAAATCATAATGAAAAACAGTTTTATCTGAAAAAAGACTTCTTTACCTCTTTGTTAAGAAGAGCCTCGATATTAGGGGATGACACGTAATTATTTGCCCAAAACATGATGCGACCACGTACCTCGCCTTACTCGACCACGATACAATTAATCAGATGTGAAAATAATCACAACATTGAAGTGGCCACTAAAAAAATAATGTAATGCTTCGCGGGACAGAGAGCCAACTAACATTGCATGAACGTATTAGAACGGTAACAATGCTGTGAATAATTGCAACAACAATCTCACAGCGTCACTGTGAGGAATACAGTAATAGAATTTTTTTTTAAATAATATGATCTTCAAAATATCACTTTTTCTTCGAAAAGTAAAAATTCTTATTAAGGATTGTTTCAACTTTGACGTTTGCTGCAGAAGTACATACTTGTGATCGACTTTTAACCGAAGAAACGTAACTCATTTCAGAACATTTAGTTTCATGATCAAAATTTAAGCGCGGTTTCCATTGCAAATAGATACTATAATATTTTTTTAAATTTAAATATTAAAAATGAAAATTTAATGAATATAAATAAATTATATTTCAATCAAGACAAGTTTATATATTTATATACATATATCTATACATAGTAGAAATACGGTGGTGGTAAAAAGATCGAATAATAATATAAAAAGAAATCATAAAATAATGTTAATAAAAAATAATGTATGATTTTGTGATATTCTAGATAAATATATGTACTTATACATGTAAGATAGAAGTGAAAATAAAATTAAACTTTACTTTAAGGGTTTAAGATATTTGTAATCTTGTAGTTTTCGATGTGTAGAATCTGAAAATATGAAAAAATTCCACATACCCAACTCGAATTCTACACGCCGAAAACTATAAGATTGCAAATAAAAATTCAATAATTTTTGGACCGTTAAAATAAAATTCGCCTATAAAGAGAGTAAAATTTAACTTATATATATTGGCTATAATTTTTTAATACACATTTTCAAAAAAATCTGATTAATTTTTCTGGCTAATAAAAAACCACTAACTATCTTGTTGGTGCAAAATTATATAAGTTTTAAATACTGTACTACGCAAATACATATGTATTTTGATCGCAAAACATGTCGAGGTTGAGGCGTGCAGACAAATGTATTGACGCCGCGTAGGTCACTATAAGTGATTTCTACTCTTCAAAAAACTTATCATATAAGATGGGTAAAAAAGATAAAAACAAGAAAAAGATAAGTGGTGGTGCAAAAACTGCACTTAAAACTGAAAAAAAGCTGAATGCTAAACAAAAAAAAGAATTGGCTACACTTGGTGAGGTTAGGAAAATGTATACATAAATATAAGAAATTATAGCATATTTATAAAGCTTCTAAACATTCCTAAAAAAGTCAAATTTTGCCCCGAAATATATTTAATTTAGTATAAGAGAAAAATATTTTTATTGTATGTCATCCCTATTTAACATGTAATTATAGTCTTAATATAATTTATTATTCAAATATTATAAATGTGATTCATAATGCATAATTCATAGTGCAGAAATGATATTGATTTATTGTCATATATTCCAGGAAGATATAGAAAATGTGATTGCTGAAATTGAAAAAGAAGAAACTAAAAGACAACGTGTTATTGAAAAAACAGTAAATCCACCATCCAGACGTGTAAATTTTACTTTAACAGCACATCCTTCCAAAGATGAACTTGTTATGCTTGGTGGAGAATTTCATGATGGACGAACAGTAAATTAAAAAGTTTTATATGTTAATATAAGATTTTATAAATAATAATGTCTACTTCTCTTGTATGTTTCATATTTATCTGCAGACGTTTGTTTATGGAGATATGTTTATATATAATATAAACAAAAATGAGTGGATGATCATTAAAGCACCTGGTGCTCCTCCTCCACGTTGTGGTCATCAAGCTGTAACTACAAGTGCAAATAAAGGAGAACTATGGGTATTTGGTGGTGAATTTTCAAGTCCTTCAGAATCACAATTTTATCATTATAGAGATTTATGGGTTTATCGATTTGGAGAGAAAAAGTGGGAAAAAGTTTTGTAAGTTGATCATATTTTTTAAATATTTTGCAAGTGAAAATTTTCAGTTGCTTATCTCTTTTAATTTCCTTTTAAGATCTCCTGGTGGGCCATCAGCCAGAAGTGGCCATAGAATGGCACATATAAAAAGACAGTTGGTAGTATTTGGTGGATTTCATGATAACTTAAGAGATTATAAATATTACAATGATGTACATATATTTAATCTTGAAACATATGTGTGGCACAAAATTGATTTAATAGGTAAAATCTTAATAAATAAAAAGCATAGTTTAAAAGCAGATTATTATATTAACATATCTTGTATGAATCAGGTATTCCACCATTTCCAAGATCTGGATGTATACTGCTACCAACACCTGACAATAAACTTCTTGTATATGGTGGTTATAGTAAGGAAAGAATAAAAAAAGATGTTGATAAAGGCTGCATTCATAGTGATATGTTTTTATTGACTCCTGAGAGTAAGCAATTTTTTATATAAAATGTTTCATATATTAAAATTTTAAACAATATTAAATATTATGTCACAGAAAATGATCAGTCAGGTTTAAAATGGAAGTGGGTGTCTGTAAAACAATCAGGAGTTAAAATATCACCACGATGTAGCGCACCTGCCACTTTGGTTCAACCAAATTTAGCTTACTTATTTGGTGGAGTTTTTGATGAAGAAGATAATGAAGAGGAACTTCGTGGAATATTTTACAATGACTTAGTAGCTTTAGATTTAGAAAAATTTCAATGGCACATAGGTAAATATATTAATTAGTATAAAACTTTTCTTAATAGAATAATAGAATAAATGTATTACTGTTTACCATCAGTAACACTGAATGGAAAAAGAGATATAACTACACGACGTCGAAGAAGAAAATTGAAGGAAGATGATGGGGAAGAAAATGATATCGAAATGGAAGATGACAATGATATGGATACGCAAGAACCACTCCCTACTTCTGTTGAATCTAAAGTTACTGATGATGATGGAATCTTCACAGTTACAATAGGACCAACACAAATATCTACTATTGATAAAAAAGAAAACATACATAAAGATGTGTTTGTTCCATCCCCAAGAATGAATTCTGGATTAGTTGTAAAGCACAATAGCTTATATTTATATGGAGGCTTATTTGAGGATGGAAACAGACAATATACACTCAACGACTTTTATAGTATAGGTAATAATTTATACATACATAATTAATTTGATAGATGTTGTATATATTGCGCATTGCTGAAAAAATGACCAGCACAACAGTACAGGGATCGTTCACTGTCACGCATTGCTATGTTGTTTGTTTATATATGTAACATTTATATATTTAACGCTTTCGGCCAATACGCGTACTTATCTTTATGATTGTGCTGAGTCTATACGAGATAACCAATCAGATTCACATTCCTTACTCTAATCATTTTTTTAGTACGCACAGTACGTACAATAGAAACTTATAAAATAAAATTTGTTTCTAATTCGTTTCTTTTTATAGATTATCGTAAATTAGACGAGTGGAATACAATATTAAGGGATGATTTGTCTTCACAAATTTGGTATGATTCCAGTGATTCTAGTTCAGACAGTGAACACACAGATGACAGTGATGAAAATAAGAGCGATCCTATAGACAAGCAGATGGATATTGATGAAAATTAATGATTCCATTGTATTATACAATAGAATGCCTTAAATAAATTATGTTTCAAATTATTTTTAATATTTAATCTGATTTCAATCACCAAATTTCATTCTAAAATATTTTTTAACGTAATTTATTTAAATTACATTTCTTTTAAATTATTTAGTTTTAATTCTTCTGTGTAATTGTTTCTTTCAAGATGTTCTCCTTAAATTGTTGCAAAATAGAAGAGTTCTATAAATAAAAAAAGTAATAAATATTAATCATTGTAAATGAAAAGTATATATATATATATATATATATATATATATATATATATATATATATATATATATATAATTGTTTAAATTACCTCAGTGATAATAAATAATGTACAATCAGAACTACAATTATAAAAAACACTATTTTTATCTTCTGTATAATCATCTTTTGGGAATATAAAAATATTAAAAATTTTACTTCCACCTTTAATTAAATTTATGACATCATTATAAAATTTAAGATTTTCAAATTTGCTAGTTACAATGTGAACTGTAAATAAAAATCTTTTTTAATTTCTTCATGTATCACCATGAAAGTATATAATTTATAAATAATTACCTTCTGGACTTAATTTTTTGCTAACATTACCGATAATGCTTCTAATTTTTAATATAATATTTAAGACATCATTTATTTTTTCATCTAGAGAAACGTCTCTCCATTCATTATACTGCAATGTATATAAATTTATTGTTTTGAAACATATTAAAATGTCAATATGTTATCTCACCTGTTGTGGTACTGGATATTGTGCTTGCATTAATGATGGCACTGATAAAAATTCTGGGAATTCATTTGATAATCTTTTGTACAAATCATCAGATATATATGGAATTATAGGTGCAGATATACGTAAAAATACTTCTAAACATTTTCTTAAGCAATATGTATGACTTATATGTGCATCTATGTCTTTGCTCTTATATCCCCATTTAGTTGCTTCCTATATAAAATAAGATCTCTAATTATATTTTAAATTATATTTCTCCATTAGTAATTTCAATTTAATAACCATGGTATTACCAAATAAAAATCACAAAACTCATAATGTAGGAATTGCTTCATTGATGCAATAGCTTTATGAAAATCTCGTTGCATAAACGAATCACTGACTATATTTATCATTAGAGATAATCTGTTTAGAATCCATTGATCAATAATTGTCATATTTGTAGGTTCTTGATACACTTGTTCGCTTGTCATCAGTAAGACATATTTGCCTGCTTGCCAAATCTTATTTAAAAAAATTTTGTTTGTTTGGCACTCCATAATATCAAACTTGATATGTTGATCTATTTAAACAAAGATATTTGTATGTATTATAATTAAAATTGTATAATAATAAGAGCAAATATTATTAATTGATGTGTACTAACTTTTAATATTGTGACTACATAATGTCATACGTAACGCGTCTGCACCATGTTCTGGTATACCATTAGGAAACTGTTTATTATTTGCGCTTAACATTCGTTTTAAAACTGATTCACTAATTAAACCTGTATTATAACTTTCTTTCATTTGTGCAACCAGGTCCTATTTACATCACAATATTTAAAATAAAGAAGATACGTTTTTTTCGAATAAAACACCCATATTAATCCTTACATTTAAGGTAATACCATTGATAATATTTTCTGGAGAAACAATATTCCCAGTTGTTTTAGACATTTTCTTTCCATAAGCATCACATACAAGACCATGCAGTAAAACTTCCTGAATGAACAATTGTTATTAAAATGTTAAATGAATCTTATAAGATTATATATCAATGTTAAAAGAAATATGTGCCAAAGAATAGAAGATCTTACATTAAAAGGTATACAATTAGTCAATTCCAATCCTAGCATTACCATTCTTGCAACCCAAAAGAAAAGAATATCACTTCCTGTTTCCATTAATGTTAAAGGATAATATCTTTTAAAATCTTCTGTCTAAAAATATATCTTCTAACATAATCATATCTTACATATTATTCAATTATTATAGCTTTATACCCTCTTTGGCCATCCCATTACTGCAAACGGAAGTATTGCAGAAGAAAACCAAGTATCCAATACATCTTGATCTTTATATAATTTTACATCTGGTCCATATTTATTTTGTACAATAGTTTTTGCATCATTTTCAGTTCTACTAATTATCCATTCAGTTTTACCTTCAACTGTAACATAATATGCAGGAATAGAATGTCCCCACCATATTTGTCTTGAAATACACCAATCTCTAAAAGAAATATATAATTAAGAAATAAACGATATTATCAATCTTTTCTATATATTGTTTATATCTTTTTTATACCTGTTATTATTGAGATAATCATACCACGATTTTTCATAAGTATTAGGTATTATTTTTAAATGTCCCTGTTCCACAGCTTGTAGTGCCTTCTGAGCCATACTTTCACATTTAATAAACCATTGTTCTTTGAGTAAGTATTCTATGACATCATGAGATCGTGAACACAATGGCACATACATCTTGTGATCGCTGATACCTTTTAGAATACCTTTATTTGACAATTCATTTAAAACTTCCTCTCGAGCAATAAATCTTGGCAAACCCTAAAATTTACAATAAAAAAGAGTTACAATAAAGGAATTTACTATATTGAAACGAAGTTTGTAAAAAATGCAATTATTTAAATAAAAGATAAATATACTTTAAATTTTTTGCCTATTCCTGTTATATTTCCATATTCATCAATAACTTCAATAATTTCTAATTGATGATTCATTGCAATCTGGTAATCTAAAGGATCATGCGCTGGTGTTATTTTTACTGCACCTAAAAGAATTATTTTTATAAAAATATGCTATTCAGACTAATAAAAGTTTGAAATAATTAAAATGTAATTACCTGTGCCATATTGTCTATCAACTAAAGGATCAGAAATAACAGGAATGTATGTTTCTCTTAAAGTATGCCAAACTTGATGCCCAATATATTTTGTGTACCTTTCATCATCTGGATGAACAGCAATTGCTACATCTCCGAAAAGAGTTTCTGGTCTAGTAGTTGCTACTACTATCTCATGTTCTAAGAAAACAAAAATTGAAACAAATTTTCTTACAAATGGATTACATACAATATGGTAGTATTATATTTGAATGATTATACTTGAATCTTTCACTGGATAAGCTATATATGCTATTTCACCAAATGTAATCATTTTCTTGTATCCTGGAACTTGGAGCTGTGTCTTTTTAGTAATGTATAAACGTTCTACCTCAATATCCGATATTGTACTACGTAGAGTAGGAGACCAATTTATCAAATCTTTCTTCCTATATAATAAATTTCGATTGTTCAATATGACAAGTGATTCTATCACAGCAACATTATGGTCCTGAAATTTCAAATATAAAAGAATACTTTGCTTGTTTAACACTTCAGATACCTTTTATGGAAAAATTCCTATTATACCTTACTCATTGTAAAGTATTCTTTAGACCAATCTAAACTAGCACCCAAAGCTTCTAATTGAGATTTTATATTATTTTGTTTTTCATTTTTCCACTGCCAAACAAATGACAGAAACTGTTCTTTTCCTACATCTGACTTACTAATACCTTTCACTTTAAAAAGATATTTTTCTATCATCATTTGTGTTGCAATTCCAGCATGATCAAAACCTGGTATCCATATTACAGGATGTCCTTTCATTCTATACCTAAATGTAAATTACCTTCTGAATTGTTATTTGATTTAACATTTAAATAATTAATAACTTTTATAAAGATACCATCTTGCTAATATATCTTGAATTGTAACAGTTAACGCATGTCCTAAATGCAATGTTCCAGTTATATTAGGAGGAGGTAAAAGCATTTTCAATGCTGCTTTTTCATTGTTTTTAATGGTAAAATGATTATTGTCTTTCCAAACCTGATACCATCCATGTTCAATTTTTTTACTATTAAAAGTTTTTGGAAAATCTAGAAAGAAGCATGGTAATAATAAACATTATATATACACTACTTTTTTTAACATTTTGATGAACAAAAATTATAAATACCTGATAACTGTTGAGTAGAGAACTTATTGCAACAATATTTATAACAGGACTTAAAGCATAATGAAGTATTACATTGTATGAATTTCATTATATATTAAATATATTATGTCATATATTTCTCCTTTTATTTCGTGCGTTTAAAAAAACATAACCAATAATGCAAGTAACATCAAATTATTCATTCACTGTAATCATAAATGTTAATGGTTGTCATTAGTTAGATATAATTGAATTTATGTTTATTACAGAATAAGATTTATTGTAAATTTTTATTTAAAATTCAGATATTTTTATGTTGTTTTGAATTAATAGCTTTATATTACGTTAGCT